>NW_004444004.1:11997706-12038903 GCF_000243295.1 Trichechus manatus latirostris | reverse complement strand
CGGGGCTGTCCACTCCCAGGCTGAACAGTGAACCTCGGAGGTAACTTCACCACTGAGCTCAAAGGGTGTCTGGGGGCTATACTCTCGGGGTTTCTCCAGTCTCCTTTAGGCCAGTAAATCTGGTCTTTTTTTTGTGTGTGTTAGAATTTTGCTCATCCTTCTCCAGCTCTGTCCAGAATCCTCTGTTGTGATCCCAGTCAGAGCAGTCAGTGGTGGTAGCCGGGCACCATCTAGCTGTACTGGTCTCAGTCCGGTGGAGGCCTTGGTAGCTGTGGTCCATTAGCCCTTTGGACTAATCTTTTCCTTGTGTCTTTAGTTTTCTTCATTTTCCCTTGCTCCTGAAGGGGTGAGACCAGTGGAGTATCTTAGATGGCTGCTCACAGGCTTTTACGACCCCAGACGCTACTCACTAAGGTAGAATGTAGAACATTGTCTTTATAAACTGTGTTATGCAATTGAGCTAGATGTTCCGCAAGGTGACCAACAGATCCACGACAGGAATGGAGCCAGTACCATGGGGGAAGTGCGCAGGCACGGCACCCCATAATAAGTCCTGTCATCCAGTCCCAGGAGCCTTTGTTATGGGTTCCATCTTGAATCACCCCTTGCATGGGCACCTAATCTTCATAACCCTGCTTCTTTCAGGAATAAAGATGATGCCTTTTCTTGCCTAAAAACCTTTATAAGCATGCTCCAGGGACAAGATCAGGCCGGTTCTTCTGAAAAACATCCCATCAAGGAAGTACATTGAGAGCTGGGTGGGTTCTTTCATTATTGCATGTTCCAAGATAATGGGTTTTGTGTCATTAGTTAAGCACATGATTTTAGTTCGGGGTCCTTTGCCTATGGGCTCAGTCCCTTTTTCCTTTCCTATCTCATATGGACGAGCCACTGAGTCTCAGAGACTTAAGTGAGTTGCTTCAGGTGAGACATGGAAGAAGTGATAGGGTGGAGACTTAAACCCAAGTTTCTCCACTCTCATGTTCCGTGATCTTTTCATCATCTTATGTTGTCTCCCATTAGTGGCTTGTAGGAGCTGGTTTTGGTGAACTCAGAGATCCAACTGAATTAAGAAATGTCGTGAAATGTACAAAGGAGCCCTGGTTGCACAATGATTAAGTGCTCGGCTGCTAACCAAAAGGTCAGTGGTTGGAACCTACCAGCTGCTCCGTGGGAGAAAAGATCTGCCTTATGATCTGCTCCCATAAAGATGTAAGCTTAGGAAACCCTATGGGACAGTTCTACTCTGTCCTATAGGTTCACTATGAGTCAGAATCAGCGTGACGGCACACAATAACAAGGGTGAAATGCATGGGTGGTTTTGAAAGGCATAGTTTTATCATTACCTAGCTGCCTAGATTTACCAATTCTTTACCAGCCTGGCCTGGGAGTGGACAGGATCCAGCAGCCCAGCACATGACGTTTGATTTGGTGCATATCTGTACTTGAATTATGAAGGAAAGCTAGCAGGAATTTCTCCCTGTGGGTTGGTAGCTGTCTTAGTCTCCTGGGGCTGCCATAACAAAATGCCACAAAGTGGGTGCCCTTAAAAAAACAGCAATTTTTTTTCTCACAGTTCTGGAAGCTCGAAGTCCTACTTTAGGGTATCAGCCATGTTGATTCCTTCTGAGGGCTTTGAGAGAAGAACTGCTCGATGCCTCTCCTAGTTTCTAGTGGCTGCCAGCAATCCTTGGTGTTCCTTTGCTCGTAGGTCGATCTTCACATGCACTCTTCCCTGTGTGAAACTCTGTTTTCATGTCTGTCCTCTTTTATAAAAAGCCACTCAGGAGGAATTAGGATTAGGACCCACCCTACTTGGGTATAAATTCCTTAACATAAATGATAACATCTTCAAAGAAAACTCCTATTTCCCCAAACAATGTCACATTCACAGGTATAGGGGTTAGGACTTCAACATATCATTTTTGGGGGACACAATTCAACCTATGACAGAAACCTAGACTTAGATGTAAATTCCTTTCTCCTGCTCCACAGCACAGGGCCATTTATGCCCTGTTTGCACTGAGATGCAGTGTGCCCCATGGCTGCCTTTTATGGGTACCTTCTTTCTGGGCCTTTACTCCCAAATTTCTCAACCAACACTGTCTTAGTCATCTAGTGCTGTTATAAAAGAAATACCAGAAGTGGATGACTTTAACAAAGAGAAGTTTATTTCTTCACAGTAAGGTAGGCTAAAAGTACAAATTCAGGGTGTCAGCTCCAGGAGAAGTTTTTCTCTCTCTGTCAACCTTCTCGTCAATCTTCCCCCGGACTAGGAGCTTCTCTGCACAGGGACCCCAGGTCCAGAGGATGTGCTCTGCTCCCAGCACTGCTTTCTTGGTGGTATGAGTCTCCCCCGCCCCCGTCATCTCTCTACTCACTTTTCTCTTTTATATCTCAAGATATATATCTCAAGAGATTGCCTCAAGACACAATCCAATCTTGTAGATTGAGTCCTGCCTCACTAACACAACTGCTGCCCATCCTCCCTCATTAACATTATAGAGACAGGATTTACAACATATAGATAAATCACACAATACCGGGAATCATGGCCCAGCCAAATTGATACACACATTTTTGGGGGGACATAATTCAATCCATGACAAACACCTAAAATCCTGTAAATATATGTCTTGGACCATTGCTAAGGCATAAAGGAAGAGAGAAAAAGGTTTAGCTGTAAGGGAAGAGTTCTGAATGGCACAAAGCTTTAAGACATCAGAAGGCCAAAAACTTACTGTTTACAGGGAGAAAATATATTGAATTAATGGGCTTTTCCATAACCCATGTTGCTGTGCCTACCTATTTGATTGAACCACATGGTTTCCAAACTCAGTTCCTTTCCTGTAATCTGGCCTTTGGAAACTGCCTGAAGGGCTCTTGGCACATTCTTTTTTCTTTTTTTAAATAATATTTTAATTGTATTTTTGGTGAAGTTAACACAGTAAATTAGGTTCCCATTTGACAATTTCTATACAAATTGTTCAGTAACATTAGTCACATTTTTCACAATGCATCAGCTTTCTCTTTAATTATGTTCTAGTTGTTTCGTTTCCAGTACTCTAGTTTCCCTGTCCCCTTATCTTCTCATCTTTGCTTTGGTGTAAATGTTGTTGACCTTTTGGTCTCATATAGATTTTTTTTTAGCAGAGTACTGTACTTACAGGTAATCTCCTTTATTTTGTGTGCCACTCTGTTACTTCGCTAAAAGGTGATCTCGGGGGATAGTTTTGGTTCCAGGTTTAAAGAGTATCTCAGGGTGATAATCTTACTCTGGTCTCAACTGGTCCAGTAAGTCTAGACTTTTTTAAGAATTTGATTTTTGTTCTACATTTTTCCCCACTCTACCTGGAACCATCTATTGTGGCCCAGGTCATAACAGTTGGTAGTGGTAGCCAGCCATCATCTAGTACTTCTGTTCTCAGGGTGTATGAGATTGTAGCTCATGTAGGCTATTAACCCTGTAGATTTGTTTCTTCTCTGAGATTTTCGTTTCCTTCTTACTCTTTTGGTCCATAATAGTTGTATCTCAGATGGTTGTGTGCAAGCCTTTAAGACCCCAAATGCTACTCACTTCACTAGGATGCAGAACATGAACTTTGTGAACTGTATTATGCCAACTGACTGAGTTGTTTTATGAGGCTAAGGTCCTAAACTTTTATACCTAGAAAACCAATCTCGCAAGGTGTTTGGTTATGTCTGACAAGTGTCTGTAATTGTGTCTTCTGTGAATATATGTGCCTGCACACACATGTCTGTACTTACACATACGTATAGATACTTCTATCTGTACACACATATGTATATACCTGTATCTACCCGTACACATATATGCTTATACACGTACATATGTGACCACATACTTGTTTTTTGGTCATTGTTGATGTTGTTATCAAATTATACATGCTAAATTCTTTAGTGCAAGCATTCTTTTCTCTTGAGTGCTTTTTTATTGTGCTTTAAGTGAAAGTTTACAGCTCAAGTTAGCTTCTCATATAAACATTTATACACACATTGTTATATGACCATAGTTGCTGTCCCTATAACGTGACAGCACACTCCTCCTTTCCACCCTGGATTTCCCGTGTCCATTCACCCAGCTCCTGACCCTCTCTGCCTTCTCATCTCACCTCCAGACAGAAGCTGCCCATTTAGTCTCATGCATCTACTTCAGCTAAGAAGCACACTCTTCATGAGTATCATTTTATGTCCCATAGTCCAGTCTAATCTTTGTCTGAAGAGTTGGCCTCAGGAATTGTTTTAGTTCTGGGCTGATAGAGAATCCAGGGGCCATGCTTTCTGGGGTTCCTCCAGTCTCAGTCAGACCATTACGTCTGGTCTTTTTACTTGAATTTGAGTTCTGCACCCCACCTTTCTCCTGCTCCATCAGGGACTCTCTGTTGTGTTCCCTGTCAGGACGGTCATTGTGGTAGCCAGGCACCATCTAGTTCTTCTGGTCTCAGGCTGATGAAGTCTCTGGTTTATGTGGCCCTTTCTGTCTCTTGGGCTAATATTTTCCTTGTGTCTTTGGTGTTCTTCATTCTCCTTTGTCTTGAGCCCTTCTTAATGGTATCATTTACTTTGGTCAATCTGTGCTCACTATACCCACATTTGGTGCTACTTTTCCCATCACTGAAAATAACCAGTATCTACAATCTAGAGCGTGATTCCCTCTTCCTCCCCTCTCCCTGGTAGCCACCAATAAACTTTGGTCTCTTTATATATACCTATTCTTGTCTTCTTATAAAGGTAGGATCATACAATATTTGCCCTTATGTGATTGTACTGGCATATTCTTGAGAACATTTTTTACTAATTCTTGCTACCTGGCCTTCATTTTGCCCCCAGACAAGGAACTGTTTCTGCCTTCTGCTTGGAGCTAGCTGATCATGGAGGTTCCCCCTGTGTCCATTTATGCCTGTTCTCAGGGTCAGGCCAAGCTTCACTGTGAGTCATCACCATTGCTTTTCATTTGGAAGCAATTCAGTAGCCCCAGATGGGATTTTATTTTATTTTATTTTTTAGGTTTTCTTTTTTTTCTAGCAGAAATCCTCAGAATCAGTAGTGGAAAAAAGAGGTACCATTTATTCTAATATTAGTACAGGCTTCCCTTATTAAATTGTTGCAGTGGCCACGCATCTTGTGGGAAGGCTGAGTGAATGATGCTCTTCCCTTGGTGTATTTCATCCAGAGAGCAATATGGTTCAGGTGAGATGAAAGTGCTACGGGGAATGGATTACCTCGAGCTGGAGTTATTTTTAAGATAAGGAAACAAGCTAATGAAAGTTGGTTAGTCTGTCACCAGCAATTTATACTTAGCAAACAAGAGCAAGTCTTTAAAAATAACAAATCATTTACAAGGGCAAAGAGTAGTTTCCTTATTTGCAAAATGTTGCATAGAGCCTGGACTAGAAGTGTAGGAATGTGAGTGTAGGGAGAAAGGTGCTGCTGTGGTTGTCAGGAGGCCTGGGTACCTGTCCTGGTCCCGTGACTGATTTGATTCAATATGACACCAACTTCTCATAAGTTTACAACTTCTGGTTACATTTCCTTAATTTAGACCATGGGGACAAAATACCTTTCTTATCTACTTCATAGGGTTGTTGCAAGGATCACAGGAAATAATGTTTTAACTCTTTGAAAATCTTTAAATGCCAGACACACACACACTATCAGTCACCAAGTCGCACTGTATAAGCCAGTTATAAAGTTTTCAGGATACATTTCTTTAGCTCAAAACGATTATTTGTGCTCCTAATTTGTACTGCATATATTATTACAAAAGTTCAAAGGTAGTGTACTTAATCTATAAAACCAAAAACACTCAGTTGCCTTCAAGCTGATTCTGACATATGGCGACCCCATGTGTGTCAAAGTAGAACCGTGCTCCATTGTTTTTTTAAATTTTATTTATTTTGTTGTTGTTGAAAATATGCACAACAAAACACGCCAATTCAACCATTTCTACATGTACAATTCAGTGACATTGATCACATTCTTCAAGCTGTGCAACCATTCTCACCTCCCTTTTCTGAGTTGTTCCTCCCCCATTAACATAAACTCACTTCTCCCTAAGAGTTGCTATTGTCACTTTGATCCCATAGAGATAGTTCTTAAAAGAATATAATGCTCAAGGCAGACATTTTTTACTAGTTAAGCTAAACTATTGTTTGGTTTTAAGAAGAATTCAGGGGATATTTTTGGTTTCAGTTTTTTTTTTAAATTGTAGTTTAGGTGAAGGTTTACAGAACAAATAGTTTCTCATTAAACAGTCAGTGCACATATTGTTTTATGACATTGGTTAACAACCCCACGACATGTCAACACTCACCCTTCTCGACCTTGGAGGACCTTTTTTTTTTTTTTGTGAAAATATACATAGCCAAAGATACACCATTTCAAAAATTTCTACATGCATAATTCAGTGACATCGATTATGTTCTTCCAGTTGTGCCGCTGTTCTCACTTTAGATGAAGATTTACAGAACAAAATAGTTTCTCATTAAACAGTTAGTACACATGTTGCCCTGTGATAATTGTTAACAACCCCACTACATGTCAACACTGTCCTTACTCAACCTTGGGTTCCCTATCACCAGCTTTCCTGTTCCCTTCTGCCTTCTAGTCCTTGTCCCTGGACTGCTGTCCCTCATTAGTCCTGTTTTGTTTTATGGGGCTGTCCAATGCCTGGCTGAATGGTGAACCTCGGAAGTGACTTCACCACTGAGCTAAAAGGGTGTCTGGGGGCCATACTCTTGGGGTTTCTCCAATCTCCTTTAGGCCAGTAAATCTGGTCTTTTTTTGTGAGTTAGAATTTTGTTCTACATCCTTCTCCAGCTCTGTCCAGAACCCTCCGTTGTGATCCTGGTCAGAGCAGTCAGTGGTGGTAGCTGGGCACCATCTAGATGTACTGGACTCAGTCTGGTGGAGGCCTTCGTAGCTGTGGTCCATTGGTCGTTTGGACTAATCTTTTCCTTGTATCCTGTTCTCTTCATTCTCCCTTGCTCCTGAAGGGGTGAGACCAGTGGAGTATCTTAGATGGCTACTCATAGTTTAAGTTTTAAAGATTATCTCAGGGCAATAGTTTTAGGGCTTTATCCAGCTCCCTTGGCTCCAGAAAGTCTGGAGTCCATGAGAATTTGAAATTGTCTTCTGCATTTCCCCCTTTTGCCTAAATCCAGTTTTAATCAAGTCTTCTCCCTGCTCTGAAATCTTTAAAAGCTCCCTATTAATTGTTGAATTAAGTCCAGACTCCTTGGCCTGGTATTCAAAAGTCCTCATGATCTGAGTCTTACTAAGCTTTCCATCCTCATTCTCTACTCCTCCCCTTATATTCTTTCATACTCCAGCCAACCCATAACATTTATCCTATATTTGTTATTCCTTTATCCTTAAATTTTGTTTTTAAGAATCAAAATGCAGTGTTTTGAGGACCTGATTTAAATGCTGTTTTCTCCCATAAATCTTTTCCTGGTCTCCCTTGGGGACATCTATGTGGCCAGGATATTATGGAGGGAACTCAAGCATTACATGATGGTTGAATGAGATGACTTCTTAGATTCCTACCAACTTTATTCATATTTCTAAGCCATGCTTTTTGGATTAAAAAAAATGAGGGGTGAGTACCCCTACTTTAATGAATTGAATAATGCCTTCCCCCTCCTATTCTTCCTAATATATCTTCCCTCCTCCCACCTTAATTTCCTGCTTTCTCTGTTCATACTGGCAAAGCACCTTGTTGTTTCCACCAAAGAGACAGTCAAGCTGGGAAGTTTTACTGGTGCAGACAATATATGTGTCAACATTGCTCCAAAAAACCTGGTGCCAGCCTGGTGGTTTGGCACATGCTATCACAAAACAATTTTTAATTACTGTGATTGCTCTCTCCTCTATATTCTTCCAAAACTCTGTGCCACTCTTTAGCCACTGTCTTGCCCTCCTAGCTTCTTCATGTGCACATCTTCCTCTCTAATCATTAAGCTTTTTGAGGGTAGGTACCATTTCTTAATCATCATTTTATCCCCCACAGTACCTACTAGTGCTCAGTCAATGCTTGGTGAATTGAATTGACAATGGATGAAGAAGAAGCGTTTGAGTTGTTGTTGTTGTTTTTTTTCTCTCCGTATTACACAGGCAGAAGGGACAATGTAAAGGGTTCCTTGACCCCTATCCATCCTCCATGACACCAGCCTTTGTGAAGCTTCTCTTTGTGGCTAGGCAATAACCAGTCTCCTGCTGTGAGGGAAAGACTTTGATTTCTGGCAGAACAGCTCATGGCTTTGTGCAGCAATTCCACCGAGTCCCTAGGAGAGAGAACAGTTTCAGAAAGAATGATTTATTTGTTTGGTTTCCATCCCAAGCAGGGAAAACAAATAGCAATAAAGCATAGCGTAGTCATGAACTTTCCGCTAGGAATCCTATAGCCACACAAAATGTGAATCAACACAATGCCATGAGCATGAATGGGGTGTAGCACTCAGCAGTAGCCACAGAGATCTGAGAGACCCATCACCCTGACAATCTAGGGAAGGGGAGCATCAGATTGAGCAAAGAGGACCCAGTAGGGCTTGCTTTAGTAGATACACTCTGCTGAATAGTCTGGAAGTAGCTGGAAGAGTAGGGACACAAAGCATGGGGAGCAATGATAATCTATGAAGATATTCTGGAAACCAAGTTCATAAGGTAACATTAATGTTTTTATTTTACCTGTACCTCTGATCATAGGTGTCAGGCCTCTTTCTCTCTCCTTTATTCTTCTCTCTGTAGAATCTGCAGTTCTGAATGAAACAGAAAGTAAGAAATATACCCAGGAGAGAAGGACCCTTACCTTCAGATCTAAGAGCTGTCAACTCCCTGTACATATTATACTCAAAGGCTCAACAAACAGCAATTTGAAATACTTAATTTCTTAATTGTGTTGAAGCCCTAACATGGAGGCAATAGTAAGGAACCCTCAGATGGCTGAACTACCGACTCATACAATCAGCACATAATAGAAACAGAATATTGTGGGTGAGACTAGAAGTTGGGAGAAAAGACTTGACTCTAGTATAATTAACTGGTATTAATCAATGAAAGAATAGGCCAACCAATGGAAATAGGCTAACTCTAGCATGGAAGCCTAGAATGGCCAGAGCTAGAGGGACTCAGACACAGATTCTGGTGGTGGGGGGTAGGGGGTTGTAGGTAGAGCATAGAAGTTCCAGGCATCAGGGAGGTCTTTTTCTTAATTGTGGTGTAGGCCTCATTATGGCTTGGGTGAAATATTCTTGAGGAATAGCATTTTCTCTGTGCTCTGAATTCATGTTCATCCTGCAAGCTTCTGATAATGAGTTTCACTCTGTGGTACCTTAATACCAGGAAGAGGTTTAGACAGTACACACAGGTGTGCATGTGTGTGCATACACAGGCACGCTTTGCTTTCTGTAAAGAATACCCCCCCCTCAATACATACGAATACACAGGTATTCTGGTTACTATAGCAGTCTCTTGTGAATTGGGCAGCATGAGTCAGTCTCCCTGAGTCTGAACCACTTGGAAGTACATACAAAATTGAGTTTCTGGTCATACAAAGCTGAGGTAAAGCGCTGGACTATGTATGGAGAATTTACTAAAGGCTCCGAAGCCTTTTGACTGACCAATCTGTCACCTTTCCTCTTCGACATTCCTCTATTTCATCACCACCCTCCTCCAAACACAGCAAGGGGAATTGATTAGCTTTTGTACCTCCTGATGGCAGACTGTAGAGAGTCTTCAGATTTCAGCAATGTGTCCTCCACATTCTCCACTCCCATCCATTGCTACTGGGGGTGTTCCTCTTGTTTGCCTATTTCCTCTTGCATTTTGAAAATGCCTCAGCTGTGTTTGTGTCTTTCCCTTCCTTCAGCTCAGAGCAATCTGTTCATTTAGAAGGGCCAGCAGCTTCCACAATGTGCTAGGAAACAGGGTCTGAGTAGCTAGAGTTTGGGTTTCCTCCTGTTGCAAGTATTTCAGGGAAGGAGGAGGGGTTGGCAGAAATTTGTTTACTTTTTTCTGGTGTGTTTTGTTCTCCTAAAGTGTCGTTGTTTTCTCTTTATTCCCTTTAATCTGTTGTTGCAGTAATAAAAACACTACTTTGCATGTGCATTCTGTCCCTTTTTTTTACAATTCTTATTACAATAAAGCAATCAGTTTTTCTTTAATTCTGCTATTTGAAAATGTTTAATGCATCATCCAATATAATTTTTATTGTCTATTGCATTGACAATTATATCTGAATGAATCCATTGCTTTTTTTTTTTTTTTGCTTACGTCAGTCAGGGAAAGAAAGGTTTGCTATTTAGATATTTGATCTACTGAAAATTATAGCTTAACACGCATTCTGTAGAGTGAGGGACACATGGATTGTGAATGCAAAAAAATGTTATACGTTTGGGGAAGAATACTGGTGGCAAGTGGATAGTGTGAAGGTTACTGGAGAATGGGAATTGCGTATCTCCAGAGCCCTGGTGGCGTAGTGGTTAAGAGCTTGGCTGCTAACCAAAGGTCAGCAGTTAGAATCCACCAGCTGCTCCTTGCAAACCCTGTGGGGCAGTTCTACTCTGTTCTATAGGGTCACTATGAGTCGGAATCGACTTGACAGCAATAGGTTAGAGCAAGCTCCAGCCAGCCAATGCCATGGGCTGGCTAACAAGATAGAGATGGTGAGGAAAGCTGGAAGTTCTCCACCAAAGACAGATGTAACCACATACCTGTTCTTTTGCATATTTAGAAAGCAGGGCTACAGATGCCCACATTTCCCTTTATTCACAAGGAGGTGTGTGTGTGTGTATGTATGTGTTTGGAGGTGTCTGGTTAATAACTGGACTGAGGAGCAGGCCCCTGCACAAGTTCATGAACTAGAAGTTATTCAGCCTTCAGATGTGGAGCCTGAAGCTTAACTTGCCAGGCTCTCCACTGTCTTGAGTGAGTCATCCTTGAGAAAAGCCGACCCAGAGGAATTCAACTTGTTAATGCTTGGACTTTGGCGTGGGTGAGCCCTGCCAGGCGCTTTAGGATTAAACAACTCAGCAGAGCTCTAATGAGGGGGTGGCAGGATCTTCCCAAGGGCCACCAATTCTGCCAGGGATGTCCTCTATGGCTGGTATGTGAGGGCAAACCCTTGTTTCTCCCTGCCACTCCTGCCTTGGTCTCCTGAGCTTCTGCCCTGTGCCTAGCACCCCGACCCTGGGCATCTGATATTCTGCCCACTGCTTTCTAGCCCCTTGCATCCATGGCAGCAGCTACCAAAAAGGAAACAAGTGCCAGGGCCTTTCTTAGGTCAGGCCGGTCTAACCAAAGGCCAGCCAGGGAGGGCAAGCCCTGTGTTCTCAGCCTACCTGGCTGGTTGCCAAGAAATCAGAGCTGCTCCAGCTGGAAAGACTTCTAGGGCCAGAAACTATATCTGGCTTGCACGCTTTTAAGTGGCTTACTTTTCCAAAGCTAATACTTGGCTTATGGATTGGTCAAGATGCAAGAGGTGTGTGTTGTAAGTGGGATGACCATATTCCTACACCAAAACTTGGTTAGATGTTCTAACCAAGGGTTTTGAGAGGAGGAATTTATATATGTGAAAAACTTTAAAAAAGCATAACAATTACGTAGCATGTAGCTGACAAATTTGACAAATCTCCTTTATTGAAAAGAATTAAAGAAAAACCAAACCCACTGCTGTTCAGTCGATTCCGATTTATAGCAACCCTACAGGACAGAGTAGAACTGCCCTACAGGGTTTCCAAGGAGTGCCTGGTGGAGTTGAACTGCCAACCTTTTGGTTAGCAGCTGTAGCTGTTAACCACTGCGCCACCAGGGTTTTTAGGGATATGAAATTTGAACAGGCCAGAATAATTCACAACAAACTGAGCACCTATCATGTACCATGCCCCATTCTAGGTACTTGAAATGTATAAGGGCACAAAATCAACACCAAGATCCCTGTTCCCTTGGAGTTACGTTCTAGAAGCACGGCTGTGTATTACCAAACTTTCAAAGGGCCTTCCAAGGGTGTTTTTAAATGATAAGGTCTTTTCAGGTGTGAACCTTGTAGTGCATATACTTTGATGAAGTAAAATCAGCTATTACCAGATTATGTATCTGTCTATGCCACGTGGGAGATGTTGTAAAATCCACCTGGCAATTGCCTCTGGCTGGCATTTGTCTGGGGACTATAGAATTGTATTTTAGTCCTTTGATGGCTTTATCTCATGCTCCAGGCACACCTTTGTTGGGACCCAGTAAAGAAACAAAAGAGCAATGTGGTTTGATTGCCTGACTCTCTATATGGTTTCATTACCTGAGTCCTTTGAACTGATGTGGGTATTACTTGTATCAAGTGACAGCCTTTGAACTTGTCAGAACTCCTGCCATATTTCGAAGTCCAGTCCCATATACTGTGCGATTTCCAGTACGTGGTTGTCATTATATACATTTTATGTATCCTTAATGTGCAGCGCCGGTACCTGATGCATGTTGTCAGGTGCTGTCGAGTCGGTTCTTACTCAGCGACCTCAAGCACAACAGAACGAAACACTGCCTGCTCCTACACCATCTTCACAATCATTATGCTTGAGCCCGTTGTTGCAGCCACTGTGTCAGTCCATCTCATGGAGGGTCTTCCTCTCTTTCCCTGACCCTCTGCTTTACCAAGCATGATGTCCTTCTCCAGGGACTGATCCCTCCTGGTAACATGTCCAAAGTATGTGAGATGTAGTATTGCCATCCTTCCTTCTAAGGAGCATTCTGCTTGTACTTCTTCAGAGACAGATTTGTTCATTCTTTTGGCAGTCCATGGCATATTCAATATTCTTCACCAACACTATAATTCAAAGGCATCAATTCTTCTTAGGTCTTCCTTATTAATTGTCCAGCTTTTGCATACACATGAGGCAATTGAAAACACCATGGCTTGGGTCAGGCGCACGTTAGTCCTCAAAGTGACATCATTGCTTTTTAACACTTTAAAGAGGTCTTTTGCAGCAGGTTTGCCCAATGCAATATGTTGTTTGGTTTCTTGACTGCTGTTTCCATGGGCGTTGATTGTGGATCCAAGTGAAATGAAATCCTTGACAACTTCAATCTTTTCTCTGTTTATCATGATGTTGCTTATTGGTCCAACTGTGAGGATTTTTGTTTTCTTTATGTTGAAGAGTAATCCATACTGAAGGCTGTAGTCTTTGATCTTCATCAGTAAGTGCTTCAAGCCCTCTTCACTTTCAGCAAACAAGGTTGTGTCATCTGCATAACACAGGTTGTTAATGAGTCTTCCTCCAATCCTGATGCCCCGTTCTTCTGGTTCTTCATATAGTCCAGCTTCTCAGATTATTTACTCAGCGTACAGATTGGATAGGTATGGTGAAAGGATACAACCTTGATGCACTCCTTTCCTGACTTTAAACCATGCAATATCCCCTTGCTCTGTTCAAACGACTGCCTCTTGATCTATGTACAGGTTCCTCATGAGTGCAATTAAGTGTTCTGGACTTCCCATTCATTCCCTGACACCTGGGAAAGTCTTAAATACTTGTGGAATGAATTAATGTATGAGTGAATGAATAAATGGATACTCAGATGATAGTTTGATTTTTTAACAAGGGAGTATTTGTCAGTACTCATTCCTATGGGGAAGAAAAAGTATCCTTTAAAATAAGAAAAGGTGTGGACCAAGAGGGACAATGGATATACCTGGGCTTTGCAGTTACACTTCTCCCACTGGACAGTTGTACTGACAATAATAGCAAGTAGCCAGAGCTGACTGACCAGCTCAAGACCTTGAATCAGTTTCTAGGGCTCAGAGTTCTACAGCCAGTTCTCAAACTTGAGCATGCATCAGAATTACCACAGATTGCTTGACCCCACCCTCAGAGCTTTTGATTCATTAGATCTGGGGTGGGGCCCAAGAATTGCAATTTCTAAGAAGTTACCAGGTGATGTTAATGCTGCTGGCCTGGGACCACTCTTTGAGAACTGCTGCTCTAATCCATAACCAGAGCTGATATAACCGATAGTGAGGTGGTCAAGGATGTGCGCTCTGATCAGTGGTCAAATCCCAGTTCTGTCCCGTCCTGTGTGGTCCTGGACAAGTGTCTTCACCTTCCAGATTTGTAAAATGGGAATAATATTAGAATCTAATTCCTAGGATTGTTGTGCAGATAAGACAATGCATATAAAAAGCTTAGCACAGCACTTAGAACTTAGTAAATGCTACATAAATGTTAAGTATTGTTATTATTACTTTGTATCTTGAATGCCTGGTACATAACAGACTCTCAATTACATGTTTAAGTGAAGGGGGCTAGAAAAGAAGAGAGGATTTTGCATTGAAAAAATTCATATTTGACCTTTAATATTCAGCCAAATGTTGAGGCAGATGCCTAGATACAGCTGCGGGTGAACTGTTGATGCTAGAACAGCACAGGTCTTGTGCTGGTCCTTTTCTGACCCCAAATATGTCTTGACAGACATTCGTTGGTTTCCAATCTGCAAGAAAACCAAAGCCAAAAGTTGACGGGGATCTTGCAACATGTGCACAGGACCTACAACCCTGGTGTCAAATGTCCTTAGTTTAACACTGCATGTCATCCCTAGGCTAGTGAGAAAGCCAAATCCAGTGTTTAGAATAATTCTGTGGGGTTTAAAATCCACATTCAGCAGAAAGACTCACTGAGTTGGTTTGAAGTAAGGTCTTGCTCTCTCTTTTTCATTCGTACATGCATTCAGTGTTTTCCAAAGTGTGGTTCACAGATGATTTATATCAGCCTGGGGTGCTTGGTGAAAATAGAGAGTCCTGAGTTCTGACTCAGACCTGATGAATCAGAATTACTAGTGGTGGGGTGGGGGTGGGGGGGATCATAAAATCTGCATTTTTAAAAGAACCCCATGATCCAGGTATGCATTACAGCTTGGGAAGCACCACCATAAATGATTGCCCATGCCATGTAACAGCAAGGATGGTTATGTTTATCGTTGTGATTTTCATCATTAGGAGAGTTCACAACATTGACTCTAGGATCCTTGAGGCAGTAGCTCCATAATGTTCATTTCAAGGCCAGGCACCTTTTGAAGCTTGCATCATGCTACCCTACCAAACTACTCAGCCTGTGTGCGATAAAGAACAGCTAGGAATGAAATGCAATTCAACAACAATTTATTAATAATTATGACTATAGTTGTTTAATATGTGTAAATCTGGTTGCTTTGAGGATATATAATTGTAAAACAATATGATTCCTGATTTCTGGAGCTCTCATTATGAACTGGCTCAACCAAGAGCCCCACCTTGTGTCTCCTTTTGCAAAAGTGAATGAGTGCTCCTGGGGCCTATTCTCAGGGTTAAAACAAATCACCATTTTCCACTCTGTTATCCCTTTGATTTCAAGTCCATAGCTGGTAACCTCCAATGCACTTCATTAGCTGGGAGAGACAGAGATTTGTAGTTAGAATCTGAATAAGTCAGGATCAGTGCCCAACTTATGAAAGGGCATCCATGACAGGGAGCAGCTGAGATTCTGTGCTGGGTGACTGTACGTGGCTCTCCAGCATTAACCAACTCAATGGGTTTGAGAGCTGCTCTGCACGCCACTTGTCTCTGACTTGGCCTGGCAAACTGACTGTGATTTCTATTTTTGGCCTTCACTTGGCTGACACCTTTTCTGCCGTCCCCTGTTTCTGATCCTGATCTGTTAACGTATGCTCATCCAGAATCCTTTACTGCACCTGCCACCTTCTTGCCAATTCTTCTTATCAGTGAATGGTAAATTACTTCAGTGACTATCTGAAGAAAGAGCAAGCACCCTCTCTCTGTCTCTTAGATCTCTATATATGCATGTCCTTTATGCCTAGTATACCCACTGGCATAGTATGACTTGCTATTAAGATACAAGCAGTGGTTACCTATGTACTCAACCACATCTGTGCAGCTTTTTGAAGAGTATACTGAAGATAAAATTATTTTTTACAATGGAAAAATAAGCACTAATATGTGCATCATAATGAATAATCAGCAAACCTTTAATGAGGGCTTCATTGATACCATCACAAAAGGTAACCCTTTGTAAAGGTCAAGTAAAACTATATGACTTGATTTTTGGTGTCAGAATACTAAAGTTCTGGCTGAACCTTAGACCCTACTATGAAGGAGGGATGAAGGAAATTAACATTTATTGAGCACCTACAGTGTGCAACTTATGTAGGTAGTAAGTGGCCCATGTGGGATTTGAACTGGGTTCCATCTGATGTTATGCCAGATGTTGGAAATTCAATGATCTTCATTTTCTCATGGTCATGAATGGCCTTCCCCGAGAAAATACCTCTTACTTTAGCAATGAATTACCTGGGGCAACAGCAATATATGTAGAACCTCAGTGGATAAACATGTTTGTCCTTAACCGTGTGTATAAGTTGTGTTTGGTCTTTTACCACTAATGATCTGAGCTCATGTACTATTTTTATTGCATCTTTTCTGCCCACTAGAGTTTCTAAAGCAAGCAAGCATCAGTTCCAATTGAAAAGAACAACAGCAAATAAATCTTATGTGATTTTTATTGTAAATGTTTGAATTACATTTGTTACATATCTCTATCACTTTGCGTTGTCTATTGATGTGAAGTCAAATTGGCCCTGAGACAATGTGCTGATGTGGAATGCATCGTCTTCGTGGGATGGACAGTTGGACTCTGACTGCGATGAGAGAGAGGGTCTCTGCTAAAGGCTTTGGAGAGAAGCGGCAGTTCTAATGAGGCTGGTGAGAGAAATATGCCAGTGCAGTCAGAGTGAGCGTAACTCTGACCAGAATACGCAGATCTTAATTTCAAGGAACTAACTTCCAAAAGGAGTCAGATAAAATGGAGAATTAACTGAGAGAATCATGTTTTATGCTGTGAGTTCATTATCACTTAGGGAAGCATTCTGTCTGATGCTGAGTGAGAGACAGAGAGCAGTTTGAAACGGGTTTGGAGAGGGGGAGCAAGTACAGCAACTTCAAACAGAGCAAGACGATATCTGAGCTTTAAAGGCTGAATTTTCACCAAAAGGAAGTCTCTCTGGTTTGGTTAAGCTAACAAAATCTTTACTTGGTTAAAAATAAATCAGAAATTTATGCTGAGTGAAATAAGTCAATCACAAAAGGACAAATATTGTATAAGACCTCCATTGTAAAAACCCATGAAAAAGTTCACACACAAAATGTAACAATCTTTGTTGGTTACCAGGGATGGGAGGGGTGGGGGGCGGAAATACTAAATAGGCGATAGATAAGTGGTATCTTGGGTGAAGGGTGAGAGAGTACACAATACAGGGGAAACTAGCACAACTTGTACAAGGAAAGGTCATGGAAGCCCCATAGACACATCCAAACTCCCTGAGGGACTGAATTGCTGGGCGGAGGGCTGTGGGCACCATGGTCTCGGGGAACATCTAGCTAAATTGGCATGACACAGCTTATAAAGATAATGCTCTACATTCTACCTTGGTGAGTAGTGTCTGGGGTCTTAAAAGCCTGTGAGCGGCCATCTAAGATACTCCACTGGTCTCATCCCTTCAGGAGCAAGGGAGAATGAAGAGAACAGGATACAAGGAAAAGATTAGTCCAAAGGACTAATGGACCACAGCTACCAAGGCCTCCACCAGACTGAGTCCAGTACAGCTAGATGGTGCCCAGCTACCACAACTGACTGCTCTGACCAGGATCACAACAGAGGGTTCTGGACAGAGCTGGAGAAGGATGTAGAACAAAATTCTAACTCACACACACAAAAAAAGACCAGATTTACTGGCCTAAAGGAGACTGGAGAAACCCCGAGAGTATGGCCCCCAGACACCGTTTTAGCTCAGTGGTGAAGTCATCTCCGAGGTTCACCGTTCAGCCGGGGAGTGGACAGCCCCATAAAACCAAATGGGACTAATGAGGTACAGCAGTCCAGAGACAAGGGCCAGAAGGCAGAAGAGGACAAGGAAGCTGGTGATAGGGAACCCAAGGTTGAGTAAGGATAGTGTTGATGTGTTGTGAGGTTGTTAACCATTGTCATAGGGCAACATGTGTACTAACTGTTAAATGAGAAGCTGTTTTGTTCTGTAAGCCTTCAGCTAAAGTGAGAATAGCAGCACAATTGGAAGAGCGTAGTCGATGTCACTGAACTGTGCATGTAGAAATTTTTGAAATGGTGTATCTTTGGCTATGTATATTTTCACCAAAAAAAAAAAAGGGTCGAGAATGGAGAGGATTGACATGTTGTGGGGTTGTTAACCAATGTCATAAAACAATACGTGTACTACTGTTTCATGAGAAACTATTTGTTCTGTAAGCCTTCACCTGAAGTACAATAAAAAAAAAGAAAATAAATAAATCAGAATTATGCAAACATACTTAAATTGAAGGTGCTAATAAAAAAATGGCAGTCACCAGTTATGGAGGCCCCCTAAGTGACTGTCAATCAGGAAATTGGAGGTTCAGTGGTAGAATTCTTACCTTCTATGTGGGAGACACGGATTCGATTCCCAGCCAATGTGTCTCATGCACAGTGTCATGGATTGAATTGTGTCCCCCCAAAATATCTGTCAACTTGACTGGGTCATGATTCCCAGTATTGTATGATTGTATACCATTCTGTAATCTGATGTGATTTCCTTATGTGTTGTAAACTCAGTCACGATGGTGTAATAAGATGGACTAGTGACAGTTATACTGATGAGGTCTATAAGATTACGTAGTGTCTTAAGCCAATCTCTTTTGAGATATAAAAGAGAGAAGCGAGCAGAGACACAAGGGAACCTCATACCATCAAGAAAGCAATGCCAGGAGCAGGGCGTGTCCTTTGGACCTGAGGTTCCTGCGCTTAGATGCTCCCAGACCAAGGGAAGACTGATGCAAAACAAGGACCTTCCTCCAGAGCTGACAGAGAAAGTGTTCCCTTGGAGCTGATGCTCTGAATTTGGACTTGTAGCCTACTGGACTGTGAGAGAATAAACTTCTCTTTGTTAAAGCCATTCACTTGTGGTATTTCTGTTATAGCAGCACTAGATGACTAAGACACACAGCCACCACTCATCTGTCAGTGGAGACTTGTGTGTTGCAATGATGCTGAACAGATTTCAGCAGAGTTTCCAGACTAACATGGACTAGGACGAAAGGTCTGGCAATCTACCTCCAAAAATCAGCTAATGAAAAGCCTATGGGTCACAGAGGTCCGATCCCCAACTGATCACGGGGATGGCACAGGACTGGGCCATATTTCATTTCATAGTGTGTGGGGTCACTGTAAGTTGGGTGAGGGGTCACTGGATAGCAGCTAACAATAACAAGCGACTGTCAGTGTGCATACATTCTGCTAATCTTCATACCACCATCACAGGATATTCTTCTCCCCATTTTACAGTTGAGGAAACTGAGACTCAGGTGAATTGAGTTGCCCTATACTGTACAGATGGCAAGTGGCTCTGCTCTGAACTCAGCTTGGCCCGACCATACAACATGTGCTCTTCCCCTCCTGCCCCACTCTCCCTTAGATGCTATTTCAAGGGGATCTTGTAGGAGACCCACGTGTTTTACAATGAAACTAGATAATGTGGAGCCAACCTTCGTCAGAAGGCTGGCTGTAACTGAAAGGACTATCTTTAATGCTGGCAAAATGAATAAACCCTCAAATATATTGAAGGGAAACCTGAGCAGCATTGTATATAACTGACCTTACAAAGTCCGTCATAAGTCTGTCAAGAGGATGACAGGGAAGTGAGCAGGTCCATCACTGACAGTGCCTGGCAGGGGCAGGGTTTGGAAGGAACCTTATCTTTGAGAGGTTGGTTATAAGTCAATGCAAAAATTATTAGCAGATAAAAGATGTTATGTTTTTGGATTTACTCTAATGAGTATTTCTTAACTTGCTCCAATTTCATTTACTAATTTCTTATATTCTATTTTTTGCCCATACATAAATAGCTTACTTTTTGTATTTCATCTCTGACTTACACTATCTCTATTTTACACTCATTCCGTGGTTGACAGGCAGTTCAGTTACAGCTGGCAAACACCAGGCTCCTTCCACCACTTAACTGGCAGTGAAACCTCAGGGCTGAGGTGAAATTCCTCTGCACGACCTTCAAAGCCTATGTAAGAATTATCTCAAAACATGAGCAATAGTGACAGAACTCGAATGGCGAATTCCACTGTGGTAACCCTTAAGGGACAACACAGTAACAGCCCCTGTGCTTGGGGTCTGGCTCTGGCTCAGTTCTAGGGTCCCACTACTGGCAAGCTTTTTTAGAACCTCATTTCTCTCATGATGGGGGCAGAATATAAAGGTCTGCCAAAAGTATGCTACATTTGTTACTTTTCCCAAACTGTTGTGCTTGTCACTCCATCATAGAAGGAAATTATAAATATTCTTCATTGTTAGGTTGATAGATTGCCCTGTGTACCTCAAAATCCATGTCAATTGATTATTTTCTTTTTTTGTTCCTGCATTTTTCTAGGTATGAAAGTTAACAAGTCTCTAATTTCTGACCATTGTTTCTCCCATTTTAAATGTTGCTTTACTTTCGCTCTTTCTCATTTATCAGGTTTCCTCATTGCTTTCCATGAGCAGGATTCACCCACAGCAAAACTAAGAAGTCAACCAAGCTGAGTTTTGACACCTTCCCTCCTCCCACTCCTCTCTCCCCTAGAGGAACTTTTCCTTCCCCCTGAATTTAAACTATACTTGCGCTACTCCCACCGCCATGGTAAACTTATTTTCTTGCCTGGAAAGCTGCTAATTTTGCACGCCTCCCCCTGTCCTGCGCCAGGTTTGAGGTATTATCCTTCCATAGTTTTTACCATTTTAATAGTGATCTCTTCAAAGACTTGATAACTCTTCAGAGACCAAGAGATGATTCTCTCATGGTGGAATTTCAGAGAAGAATGTGTCGGTAGAGGAGAGGCTTCTTTTTATCTCAGTCCCTCCTCTCCACTCAGAGGCAGCCTCATACTCCAGCAGTTTTCAACTGAATTACCAAAAAAAAAAAAAAAAAAAAAGGAGGGGGAGCATTTGCTATGACGGTAGCCTCGGTCCCCATGGCTTTGAAAATTTCTCTCAAGCCAGAAATCTGTTCCAGAACAAGAGCTTCACCTATCTCCTGACTCATGAAAGGGTTAAGGTTTTTGAAAGACGCGAAGGTATTTGAACTCATTTTGCTAAGAATTAGCTGCTCAAGGTCTTCAATGAAAATATGAGCAGTTTTTGTTTTTTTTTAAAAAGAGGGATTAAGAATGTCATGGCAAAATAAAGGGGAACGGCTTGTGAGGGCTGCGTGATTAGTTACTTATTAGTTATCTGGCCATGTAACTACTGGGGTCATAAAATACTGGAATGCCAGACTTTAGGAGGGATCTTAGGGTTCTCTAGCCTATTTCCCTAATGGGATGCAATGTGAAATAATGAGGGGAAAAAGAAACATGTGCTTTGAAGTCAGAAGGACCTGGGTTTGAATTCCACTCTCAGTGGGTCACCTTGAGAAAATGAAGACCTTTTTGGGTCTTAGTTTCCACTTCTGCAAAATGAGGATGATGATGCCTATCAGTGAGGACTGTTATGAGGATTGAAGTCCCTGGGTGGTGCTAACAGTTAGTGCGCTCGGCTGGTAACCAAAAGGTTGGAGATTCAAGTCCACTCAGAGGCACCTCAGAAGAAAGATCTGGTGATCTACTTCTGAAAAGCCAGCCATTGAAAACCCTATGGAGCGCAGTTCTGCTCTGACACACACGGGATCACCATGAGTCAGGGCCGACTCGATGGCAACTGGTTTACTGGCTGAGGGGCTTGGAGAGCGTATGTATTTAAAGGACTGGGAACAGGGCCTGGTTCATAATAAATGTTCAGCAAACGTTAGCTGCTATCATCGAGTTATAGATGAGGAAACTGAAAAACAGAGGTTAAATGACTTAGGTAATTCAGCATGCTATTTAGGAACAGGGACTATTACCATGGTTTCCCAAGTCTGTCTCCTTGGCCTATCACAGCACACTGAACTGTCCCATCAGCTGTCACGTATGGCAGATGGTCCTTTATGAGAAAATGCCAAATAGGGATAAGAATTAAATATTCACTCTAGTGACCCAAATGCATGGGTTAACTGTTCTTTCTTTTTTTCTCACCCTAGAAAAGGTTTGCTCAAGACTAGCTTGCCAGACTAACAGAAGGGCAGCCTTCCAGGAAGAGAATGGGAAATACTGAATGGCTATGGGGCTTGTTTTAAAGAAAGAATCATTAGTATTTTTTATGAAGTGACTTCGTACTGGGACCAGCAATTGCTGCCAAATCAACTTTGACTCATGGTGACCCCATGTGTGTGAGAGTAGAACTGTGTTCCATAGGGTTTTCAATGGCTGTGATCTTTTGGAAGAAGATTGCCAAGCTTTTCTTCTGAAGCGCCTCTGGATGGGTTCAAATGGCCAATTTTGATTAGTAGTTGCACACTTAACTATATGCGCTGCTCAGGGACTCCCCATACTGTGACATAGTCTCAATTTTAAGTTGAAAATTTTGGAATTCTTTGATGCTCACTATCTGTGTTATCTTTTTTTCTGCAAGTATTAGCTCCATTTCATAGAAGAGGAAATAGAGGTCTGCAGAGGTGAGGGACTGCCCTATGTCACAAAGCTAGTAATTGGCAGAATCGTAATTCGAACCAAGGTCTCCTGACTCTGTTCAGAGCACTTTCTATCCTACTCTGATTGCCCATATTTAAAAATCTTTCTGTTTTTTTCTTGACCTTTCAAGTGTCAAATTCTTGAATAAAACTGGATATGATGGATATGATATAAAACATGATGATCCCTTAGGGCTATCTCAGACAGTGTTACCCAGATAGCTTTATTGTTAGCAAGTGGCACCATCAACTTGAATTTTTTTCCTGATTCTGCAGTTTTTTTAAACATGGTTGGAGACCCAGATTCCTTCCTCTGTATCCCCCTCAGGCCCTGATGAAGATTTAAGTCCCTATTTTGGTCTCCCTGCTCTGCCCCTTGGTCTAGCTGTAGATATATTTCAGCTCAAAAGAAGATTTAGCCTTTATCTAACCCTTAAGGTTCTAGAATTGGCCCCATTTGGTAGGACGTTGAAACTCATGAAGGACCTTTTCCCCACCTGTCTAGTTTTCCTTTATGCCCAATTCTTGACCCCAGGCTTGTTCTGTGGGATCTAGATTCCCTGTTTCACATTTCTAATGTTGGGAAATTATTGATGATTTCTAGAACTTCCCCTTGTCATAAAATGGCCAGTGATCCTGTTATGCTCCCAATAAGCGTTCTCAGAGATTGTCAGAGGAGCTTGATGGTACCCCAAGGCCAGGCTGACAATTGCAAAACTGTGCTGAGGGTTATAATAGAAAACATATTTTTCACTGTAGCAACTGAAGGCTTGCTGTAACCAAAAGATTGACTGGGAGAGAGGCTGCCACCATATAGCTTGTAGAATGGTTAAAACTGATATCATTATTGCTTGGTGGCAGCCCAATCCAAAACAGTGCTTGCCTAAATTGAGTGCGCATCAATGATACTTCATAATCTGACTCTTAAGAGTAGTAAATCTTTGAGTTTAAATATTGTATGATCTCACTAATACGAAATATCTAAAATAGGCAACTGTATAGAGATCAGAGTTTAATAGTGGTTACCAGGGGCGGGAGGGAGGGGAGAAGGGGGAAACATTGTTTAGGAAGCAGTGAGTTTCTGTTTATAATGATGGAAAATTTGGCAATGGATATTGGTGATGGTTGAACAACATGATTGATGTAATTGGTCTCCCTGAATTGTACACATGAAAAATGTTGAATTGGCAAAAGTTGTGTTATCTATATTTTTACAATAAAAAATGTAAAAAAAAAAAAAGACTATCTTCCATGAATATTACAAAAAGGGTCATTGTTAAACCTCTTGTCTTGGTATCTTTTGTTCCCAATAGCTGGAGGTGAGGGCTAACTAGGAGGGGCTCTGTGTCTGGCCTCTGCTCTGGTATGTAACCTTGGGCCAGAAGGAGTTGAGATGGGAGGGACTAGAAGTAAACAGGAGTCTTCAGGGACTTCTTGGTCCCATCTATACGCAAATAACTTAGCATTATGCAAATTAGTTTATGAAATTCAATTAGACTCCCAAGAGTAAACAATTTCCACTCCCACGACTGTACTTCCTGTCTCTTGACCAAGTTGTCTTATTTATAAAAGGAAGAGAGTTGTTGTATTGTATGTCCTATTGGAGAGCAGGAATGGGGACAAACGACAAGCAGGCTTTCATTAAGGCAAAAATGATTCTGGACAACCATAATGTGAATCACTGCTGGATATAGCTAGGGGAACTTGAAAGCAACAAACCCTGACAGAAACTCCTGAGGAACAAAAACTCACACTGAGCCATAGCTCCCCCAGGCATACATAACACTTGGTATGCTGCTTTCTCTGGATTTAATTCTCTTTGTGGTTTCATGAGGCCTGTATTTCAGGTATGAGGGCTAGGAATACAAACACTTTCTGAACCAAAGGTCTTCAGCTCTCTTCTCTTCCTCCAAACACTCACTCACTCAGTCACTCACTCACACATGTGATTTAGCATTCTCAGATCTTATTACCTAAAGATTTCTATTTACCTGAACCTGCTTCTCTTTGTCTGGGGTGGAGATCAGTCCTGGAGAGCTAGGGTCAACGATTGATCATTCATTCATTCATTCATTCTTCCATTCATCCATCCATTAATTCACCCACAGATTCATTCCACAGATATCTGAGTGCTTACCCTTTACCAGGCACTTTATTTGTCATTGAAGGAGGATATAAAGATGTGGTAGGTACTAAAAACAATGTACAGCCTTATGAGAATATAGTGGGATAGCAGAGGGCGGCCGGGTTATGGAAGGCTTCTCTGAAACCTGCAAGGTAAGTGAAAATCAGCCAGGTGAACATAGGGTGAAATATGTTCCTGCAAAGGGAAGGCATGCATGAAGGCTCTGAGTATGAAGGAGTATAGCTGGTTTGTTGTGAGTAAAAAAGCAGAGTAGGGTAATATGAGGCTGGAGAGATTGGCAGGAGCAGGACCATGCAAGACCTTACAGACCAGAATAAGTATTTGCCTGCTCAAGCTCCAGGCCCTGCTACCACTATTGTTAAGTCTTTGCAGTTTTTCTGCCTTCATATTACCATCCTAATCCCCAAATTCTATTTAAGAGGAGACTACTGATATCACAGGACCACAGGTGATTGTGAAGATGGTGAACACTGGACTTGTCCACTTTGTCAAGACAAAACCATTTAGAGTTGGTTTCATTAAGACAGGCAAACCAAAGTACTCTGTGTACCATGGAAGTAACCTTAGCCACTGTATTGCTTGTTGCCAAGAAATGGTATATGTAAACCATTTCTATGAGGTGAGATTAATTGTGTAAGGTCAAGAAGGGGTCATAATATTCCTGAATTATTTCATAATCACTGTGCCTTATTTTTTCTTGCATCCTCAGCACTGGTGTCTAGCACAAAATAAGTACTTAATAAGTATTTGTTGAATGAATGAATGAATGTAGGTTTATAATCGTATATTGGTAGAAGTCTCTACAAACTAGCTATGAGAGAGGCCACTGTCAGAATGGACTGACTGGAAGATCATCAATATTAACCAGTAATGTTTTTCTTAAAACATAAAAGGTAGGGGTGGGAGCTACCTGAGAAACACTTATGACCAGAACTCATGGACTCGAGTACTCCTTGAATGTGGTATCTCGGAGACCCCATATTAAGTTACCACATATCATCTAGATAGTCTATGTCCGTAATGATTTCATTGAGATTTTTACAAAATAATTTGTGTGTGAGGGTGTTGCATGATTTTGAAGGAAAATGTATTTAATGTTTAGGTGCTACTAAGAAAAACATTTATATTATTTGTTAAGGGACATCAGTTCTTGCCTCTGGATGACTCAAGGAAGTTTCTAATTTTTAAATTATCTTTTATTGTACTTTAGGTGAAGACTTACAGAGCAAATTAGTTTCTCACTAAATAATTAATACACATATTGTTTCGTGACATTGGTTGCCAATCCCATGACATGTCAATACTCTCCCCTTCTTCACTTGGGTTCCCTATTACCAGCTTTCCTGTCCCCTCCTGCATTCTTGTCCTTGCCCTTGGGCTAGTGTGCCCATTTAGTCTCATTTTGTTTTATGGGGCTGTCTAATCTTTGGCTGAAGGGTGAACCTCAGGAGTGACTTCATTACTGAGCTAAAAGGGTGTCCGGGAACCATACTCTCGAGGATTCTCCAGTCTCTGTCAGACCAGTAAGTCTGGTCTTTTTAGAAGTTTCATTTTTAAGAATAGAAGAGGAAAGTACAGATCAGAAAAGGAAAGTAATAAACAGTGGTCTTTCCCCTGAGCAATAGAGTGTCCTAAACAGTCTTTTCACTCAACATTTCATTAAGGTCTAAGTGCTAATCATCAGTAAAATTGAGTCATTCTCTTTGAGTCATACTTCCCCAGAGGGCTTTTATGAAGAGACAGATGGGTTGGTCAGTATAAGCTTGTTTGGAGAGGATAGAAGAGCAAGAACCCTACCTTCTGAACTCAGCTTCAACTTACTGGCAAATCAATTTCCAGAATTTGGGCTTGTCTTTCAGAACATCTGAACAGAAGGTCTTCGGGGCATCTTGAGAAGTTATCAGACTTGTTGAACAAAGACTAGATGATATGTTTAGGAAAGAAGTTCAGAGTGATTGAGGTAGGATTGACCTTGTATGGATGGAGTAGGGGCTTTCTTTATGGTATGATTTCAAAGTCTCTCCCACAAAAAAGAGTATCTTTGACCAGCCTTTAGCATGAATTTAACATTCCAGAAGCCAACCAAGTAACAGAATGTCAATTCACTGAAAGTCAATTCACCAAAAACTCTCTCTCTGAATGGTTAATTGGCCAAGTTACCACTTGAGTTACTGTTTTTAAAGTTTTACTATGTTTCATTGCGGCCATCTCCATGCAGCCAGTATGGAATGAGGGTAAAAAATGGAGTGGGAAAGACAAGGAGACTCTGCCCCTTAGAGATAGCAGCAAACCTCTACTTCCTCTGAAATTGTTTAATTATTGATTCATCAAAAACTTGTTTCAACTAACTACTTGAAAAGTTTTTAAAAAAATAATTTGTTAGGAGAAAGTAGGTTATGCTGCAGTAACTGATTAACCTCAAAATCTCAGCATCCTAAAATAACAAACATTTATTTTTCACTCATAGTAGATATCAATGCAGGTTGGGATGGGTGAGAAAGCTTTGCTCCACATAGATACTCAGGGACCCAGGATGATGGAGAATAGACCCAGGCTGATGGAGACTCCACCATGTTGTAGCTGCACTTTCTGGAACACACAGCTTCCTTGGTTGCCAAGACAGAGGAAGAAACTGGAGAATCACAAAGGATTTTGATTGTTTCAGCCTGGAAGTGACATGTGCAATTAGCCAGAACTAGTCATATATCCCTACCTAACTGCAGAGTGGCTAGGAAGTGTAGTTTCTTGTATGAAAAGGAGAACAGGAATCGGCGACCCCTATGAGTTGGAATCAACTTGATGGCAGTGGGTTTTTTGGTTTTAAGAATATGTACAGGAGTCCCTGGGTGGCACAAATGGTTAGGCACTCAGCTACTAACCAAAAGATTTCATGGTTCAAATCCATCCAGAGGCACTTTGAAAGAAAGTCCTGGCTATCTATTTCTGAAAGGTCATAGTCACTGAAAACCCTATGGAGTGCAGTTCTAGTCTGAAACACACGAGGTCGCCATGAGTTGGAATCGACTTCACGACAACTGGTAAGAATATCTACAGCAATCCCTGGGTGGTGCAAATGGTTAACTGTTCAGCTGCTGACTGAAAGTTTGGATGGTTGAGTCCACCCAGAGGCACTTTGGAAGAAAGGCCTGGCAATCTATGTCTGAAAGATCAACCACTGAGAACACTATGGAGCACAGTTCTACTTGGATACACATGGGGTTGCCATGAATCAGAGTCGATTCAATGGCAACTGGTTTAAGAATATCTCCACAGGATGGATTTAATAGTCTTGGAGGCTTTTTCTGTGATTTCAGGTTTATTGAGATTTGCTACCGCAGTTTTGCTGCAGCTGGAGTTGGGTTATGGATATGGGTTGGCAGGGCAGATTGTGCCCCATGCAGAGACTGAGGTGTCCTGTTCTGCCTTAAGAGGTGGAGCAGGCAAGAGTTGCTGTCAGTGGCCATCGCAATCCCCCCCCACCACCAACACAAACTCATACACCCTCCTGGGAGGCGGGCAGGAGGGCAGGCAGGAAAAGGAACAGCTCTAAAGTCTGATTGGAACTAATAGGCTTTGGTGAATTGATTATTTGGTGAAATGAATTTCAGAGAATTAGCTTTGGGTGATTTAATTTTTGGTGAATTAATCTAAAGCCTGAAATTCTAGACTAGTTTTTGTGTGTGTGTGTTTTAATTTTAGCATGAATTTAGCATGAGATGATTTTGTCAGCCAGCTGAGAAAAGGCTTTAGTTCAGAAGGGGCTCAGAGAGTGAGAGAAGGAGGGCATACAGTATTAGGGATGTTTTGGATCTGGCTGTTGGGAGGGAGTGGGGACTGATCAATGCTTCTAGAAGGAGAACACAATTTTGTTGATGGCTCCTCTTTGATCCAAGGCATGGTCTCTCTGGGGTAATTTTGAAAGTCCAAGGACCTGTGTAGGTTCTGCCCTGAGCTTTTTTTCTTTCTTTCAGTCTTTTGTTTGTAGCGCTCTTTATCAAGCAGGGCTCTCAAAAACATATTTCTTGTTTTCAGTTTCCAATAAACTAAGTTTATAGTACTTTTTTATGTTAAGCTGAAAGTACTTTCGTACACCATATATTTAGAAGAGACCTTCATAATAATTTTGTCTAACATTTATTCAGATATTTAAACAAACTTGTGTGTTTGAGGAAACCCTGGTGGCGTAGTGGTTAAGAGCTATGGCTGCTAACCAAAAGGTCAGCAGTTTGAATCCACCAGGCAGTCCTTGGAAACCATATGGAGCAGTTCTACTCTGTCCTCTGGGCTCACTATGAGTCAGAATTGACTTGACAGCAATGGATTTGGGTTTTTTTTTTGTTGTTGTTGTGTGTTTGAAAGGAGCCCTGGTTGCACAGTGGTTAAAGTGCTTGGCTTCTAACTAGAAGGTCAGCAGTTTGAACCTACTAGCCGCTCCGTGTAAGAAAGAAGTGGCGGTATGCTTCCATAAAGATTTACAGCCTTGGAAACCCTATGGGGCAGTTCTGCTCTGTTCTGTAGGGTTGCTATGAGTCAGAATCATCTCGATGGCAGTGGGTTTGGTTTTTGGTTTTTGTATGTTTGAATCCTCTTTTTACCTCAAAATCCATTTTCTAGGGTTAATTCTTAAGGAGCCCTGGTGGCACAATGGCTAAGCACTTGGCTGCTAACCAAAAGGTCAGCGGTTTGAACCCATCAGCCGCTCCGCGGGAGGAAGATAACCCACCAGCCGCTCCGCGGGAGGAAGATGTAGCAGTCTGCTTCCCTAAAGATTTACAGCCTTCGAAACCCTACGGGGCGATTCTACTCTGTCCCACAGATCACTAGGAGTCGGAATTGACTTGATGGCAATGGGGTTTAGGGTTAATTCGTATGAAACTGCTGACCCTTGACTGTTTTTTGAGCTAATAGCTTGAGCTCTCTTATTCTTCTGTTGCTGCTGGTGTATTCACAGCCTTGTATAATGAAAAGATCAAGGGATGAGAAGCCAGGAGACCTAGTTCTAGTCTGAGATCTGCCAATGTCTAGCTGTGTGATTCTGTTGTTGTTGTGTGCCATCCAGCTGATTCTGACTCATAGTGACCCAATAGGACAGAGTAGAACTGCCCCATAGGGTTTCCTAGGCTATAATCCTCATGGGAGCAGATTGCCAGGTCTTTTCTTCCCCAGAGCAGCCGATAGGTTTGAACCGCCAGTCTTTCAGTTGGCAGCCAAGCACTTAACCGTTGCACTACCAGGGCTCCTTATGTGATTTTAGAGAAGTCAGTTAACTCCTCTGAGCAATGAGGAGTATGGTTTTCCACTTATCCTCTATCCATTCGTTCTTTCAACTGCTGGGCACTCTGCTAGGCACTAGGGATGTGGTGAACAAGACAGGCAGAGCCCCTGGTCTGCTCAGTTTCAGTCTTGTAGTTGATTTTATCGGGGTATCTGCACTATCCTCTTCAGTAACCATTCCGAATGACTTTGATGTTTTCACTAATGTAGGCCAAGGTCCGGTAAATGCTTTTTCTGGTAAATTTAATCAGGTTAAGGAAGATGAACCCAGGGGTGGAACGCTGACGTTGACATTAGCCAGTTAGAAGGATCAAGTCTGATCCATATCCACTTTGCCTGTAAACAGCAGCTATTCTGCCTTCTTCTCCAGCGTCACTCTAGCCTGTACTGCCTCTGTAACATTCACATATGGATTTCAGTTCGGCAGTAGGCCCTTGTTTTAAAATATCCACCCACATGCAAAGCGCTAGGGGGTCTCTTTGGATTAGCACACTGTGGGAGTTGCCCAAGGAAGGATGCGCTTGACTATGAAGTGGAGCCAAGCCATGGGGAGGATGTTTGTTTTATTTTATTTTTAATTAAATCTTATTTATTTTTTAAAGTATTACAAGCATATGATACAAATTACGAAAGGTACGAATGAGTATACACTGAAAATTAATTCTCCCTTGAGCCCCTGTTCTCCAGCCACCTTGATTCGGTCCTCAGAAGCAATCACTACTAACAGTATGTTTGTGACTCTTTTCAGGGATAGTCTATGAATATATAAGGATACTTGTTTGCAAACAACTTAATGTTTATTATTATTTTTATGATCATTTAGCGAAAAACACCAAATTGTCTATGAATATACAAGGATACTTGTTTTAAACCAACTTAATGTTTATTACTATTTTTTATAATTATTTAGGAGAAAACTCCAAACAGTTGATCTTGACCTACTAGTTGACTCTGGAGCCTTGTTTGCTCTCTTAGCTACTCACGTTTCCTGGGTTCCTAGTAGGGAGGACAGCTCATCCCTAAGACCAAAGATAAATCAAAAGTCATTTCTTCTCAGGAAAAGATTATATATTCCTAATATACAATAAGTGTAGATCAAAGTTACTCTTAACCTAGTCCACTACAGGAAGCGTATAAAGAAACATTGGGATTATTTCTAGGTGACCGCAATTTCTGAGGCTGGGGATGGGCACTATTGGGAAGTAGTGATGGGTTTTCTCAAACTGCCTTGGGAGGGTGTACAGTAAGGAGAAGAGCTGGCTTACCCTGAGGAGAAGAACTATCTATTGTGCGGCAGGGCTCAGTCTTCCTAGAAGTCATGAGAAAGCCAGAAGTAGAATGAGGATATAGTCAGGTAATTACTTCATAATTTATTCCTTGCCTGTTTTTTAAAAAAAAGATTAGGGTGTCAGTAACACTGCAGTGTGGAGGAAGCTTATTTTTCCCTAGCAGCTCTAGGGTCTTTGGTTTGTGTCAGTAACGCTGGAAGAGATTTAATATCTGCTGAGAGCTTCTAGTTGACCTCCTTCGACCCCTGCTCCTGTGTACCAGCTGGGGACACATCTACCTTTTAAAGGTTCAGCCTTACCCTAGGATTTGGGACCAAATTTTTTTCTTATGCATTTAAGACTTAGATCAGTAGCTTGGAGACTCAGCATTATCAGCCTGGTTGCTAAATCTTGTCTGACTTTGTACCTGAGTTCCTACTTATGAATAAGCCCTCCCTTCTACTCCAGCTCCTGTATTTGGGCTAATGCCATGCTTCCCCAGTTTCCCTAGGAATGAGATTCCTTGCTTCCCCTCCCAACTCCCTACCCCAGTCTCATAAAGGATTCATTCACTGATTCAAAAATGTTTATTATTATTTTTACAATCATTACATTTCCCATGGGTTAGGTACTGTGCTAGATGCTGCAGGTATGGGTGTTGAATAAGAGAGACATGTTTCTGGTCCTGATGGAACTTATCTGTATAATAAGAGAAACAGACTAAGTGAACAAGTAATTATAACACAGCACCATATATTATAATTACATATTATAGTTGTGAGCACAGGGTTTAATGTACTGCAGCACATAGTAGGGTCAGCTAATCCAGTGGGGTGGGGGGGGGAGTGATGGTAAATCTGAGGTTGGAAAGATGAGTATAGAGATTACTCAGGCAGGAGTTAGAAGAGAGTGGTAGAGATTTCTTGAACCTCTTAGATATTCTGCTGCCCATGTTAAATCTGCTCAATCCTAAAATGTTGGTGCCTGCTATTAAGCACCATAATACTCTATTGTGCCCCTTCCTCTCAAGGCATCCACCTGGCCTACAGCTGGATATCTTGATGCCAAGGTCCCCTTATGTGGACTTTTTTCAAGTATATGCCTTGTGGGTCTCTTCTGGTCTTTGGGCCTCAGCCATCCCCACTTGGCTCTGCAGTGCTGATTAGGACAGCAAGGCATAGATATATCTTGTGCCCCTGGACAAAGAGGCTCTATGAACCCCTGCAAAAACTGATGCTCATCTGGATCATGTTAAGGGCATGGCAACCAAGGCGATCTCTATGGGTGTCAAATTGGTGGTAGATATGGGGAGTTACTGTAGTTGCTGTCTGCACCAAATCTAGGGAAAAGGGGTTGTTACAGTTGTAGTTGGGTTTGAGGCGGACATAATGATAGAAGACCCTAGACTTAGGCCTGGGAGTTGGGCTGGCAGTATGCTGGAAGGAAGCAAGGCAAATCTCAGCTGATGCTAGCAGGTATGGATCAAAATGGCCAAGTTTGAGCATTTCAAGGCAGAGAAAGAGGGGGTTGGATTAGTGGCCAAAGTAGGAAATGGGCAAAAATCGCGTCCAAATTCTTTCCTGGAGCAAGCAGACTGATTTGAAATGTTTTGAATCATAAACTGGAACAGACAGATGATGAACAGGCAGCCAAGTAATTGGAAAGCCAAGGCTGGTTGTTACCAGGGAAACAAAAGAAGTGAGAAAAGGTGAGCTGTTTGGATGCCACAGTAAGGGGTTTTGCTAGGGATTTGCGTTGGTAATGTTTTTGGAGTGTTTCTTTTCACAGAGATAACTCAGGGTTTCCTGGATGAGGTTGAGGGAGGTAAGGTCCCTATCAGGGGACTAATTTCCACACTTAACTCTTCTTCTCCAGCATGCAGCCCTGCCTCTAAAAGAAGGTGGATTTGATCAGTATGAAGTTGTCTAAGTTCCTCCCTGGTAGAGTCAAGGTTGTGAAACATTTAGCCTAATCCTTTTTTTTTTTTTTAAACCAGAAGTTTATTTAAACAACAAGATGCTTGACTTGAAGGGAAAACTATCTAGGATTCATTTCTTTTAGAGTAATTTATCCCTACTTAAAGACAGATTGCCCTACATGTAACAGCTACGTACAAAAAAGTTATAAAATTATTCTTGGTTTTACAATGATAACTGAAAAAACATTAAAATTCTCCAATCAAACAAGGTACGCAAGGATTTTTTATGTCGTTGTTTTTTGTTAAACAGTTGAGAGCAAAATAACTTACTGGGATATAAAGATAAGAGCTAAATGAGCATGCCACTAATGGAGAAAGGGGATATTTTCACAGAACCAGTATTTTTCCCCATCCCATCTCCACTTGATGTCAATCAAAACATACCATTGGCCATTTAGAAAAAAAAAAAAAAAATGCAATGTGCTTGTGCACATACACCAGTTACTTTATGTACAATAAAGGAATGAGGAAGGGGAAAATGAAAGAATAGAGAAAACTATACTATAGTAGTCAGGATGTGGTGGAACAAAATTGTGGTTTTCTAATTGAGAATGTATTCTTGGTCTCTAGGAACAGAGTTCTGGAGTAAAGTAGCAGACTCCCTTTTTAGAAGACACCTCTTGTCTGCTGCTGAAACACACTGATTGTATCTTCATCCTCCATTTCCAACCGTGCAGGTGTGTCTGTTTCATTGATTGGCTGCCCGTCAAATCTGAATCTGATCTGCCTCATTGACAAACTCTATTGTTCACAATAGGCTTTCATTAGTTTACTAAGTGGTGTATGCCTCTTAATCTTAAATTGCACCACAGAACCATCCTGCCCCGCCACCTTCAAATTAATATGATCGTTGTTCTCAGTCTTGACTCCTTCCTTGGGTTTTTCGTCGGCCATGGCGAGTGCCAGAGTCTCCTCACTTGCCGCTTCACAAAAGAGGTACCAGGTCCGCACCGAACTAGCATACAAGCAGCACCAGGAGCTGCAGAAGAAGGAGGCGGCCTAGCCTAATCCTTTTTATATGCACAGATTGGCAGTAAGATTTCTAAGGGTAGGAATTGTTAGTAGTTGCCCTTGAGTCCATTCGGACACATGGCGACCCCATGTGTGTAGAATAGAACTGTGACCTTTTGGAAGCATATTGCCAGGCCTGTCTTCTGAGGTGCCTCTCCCCATTGCCGGCGAGTAGATTCCGACTCATAGTGATCCTACAGGAGAGAGTAGAACTGACCCATAGGGTTTCCAAGGAGTGGCTGGTGGATTCCAAGTGCTGACCTTTTGGTTAACAGCCAAGCTCTTAACCACTGTGCACCAGGTCTCCTGAGGTGCCTCTAGGTGGGTTCAAACTACTAACCTTTTGGCTACTAGTTGAGCATTTAATCTTTTGTGCCACCCAGATGAATTACTAAACAGTAATCTGAAAAGGCTGACTGGTGCCAATCTGTCATCAAATCTTCACAAATATTGAACATTATTTTTTGGGGGATGAGATTTATCCACACAGATATAATGTAGTTTAAGTTCATTATATTTTCACTTTGAAGTATTATGTATGTGTATAATAAAATATGTATGTTGTTGTTGTTGTTAGATGCCGTCAAATCGGTTCCAACTCATAGCCACCCAATGTATGACAGAACAAAACACTGCCCAGTCTTGCACCATCCTCACAATCGTTGTTATACTTGAGCCCATTGATGCAGCCGCTGTTTCCGTCTCATTGAGGGTCTTCTTCTTTTTTGCTGACCCTCTATTTTACCAAGCATGATGTCCTTCTCCAGGGACTGATCCCTCCTGATAACATGTCAAAGTACAGGAGACGAAGTCTCACAATCCTCACTTCTAAGGAGCATTCTGGCTATACTTCTTCCAAGACAGATTTGTTCCTTCTTCTGGCAGTCCATGGTATATTCAATATTCTTTGCCAACACCACAATTCAAAGGCATCAATTCTTCTTTGGTCTTCCTTATTCATTGTCCAGTTTTTGTATGCCTATGAGGCTATTGAAAATACCATGGCTTGGGGCAGGCACACCTTAGTCCTCAAAGTGGTTATCTTTGCTTTTTAACACTTTAAAGAAGTCTTTTACAGCAGATTTGCCGAATGCAATATGTCGTTTGATTTCTTGGCTGCTACTTCCATGGGCGTTGACTGTAGATCCAAGTAAAATGAAATCCTTAACATCTACAATCTTTTCTCCGTTTATCATGATATTTCTTATTGTCCATTTGTGAAGATTTTTTCATTTTTATTTTTTATGTTGAGTTGCGATCCATACAGAAAGGCTGTAGTCTTTGATCTTCATCAGTAAGTGCTTCAAGTTCTCTTCACTTTTCAGCAAGCTAGGTTGTGTCATCTACATATACTAGATTGTTAATGTGTGTTCCTCAAATTCTGATGCCGTGTTCTTCTTCATATAGTCCAGCTTCTTGGATTATTTGCTCAGCATACAGGTTGAATAAGTATGGTGAAAGGATACAATCCTGACATACACCTTTCCTGATTTTAAATCGCACAGTATCCCTTTGTTCTGTTAGAATGACTGCCTCTTGTCTATGTGTAGGTTCTGCATGAGCACAATTAAGTGTTCTGGAATTCCCATTCTTCACAATGTTATCCATAATTTGTTACGATCCACACAGTTGAATGTCGTTGCATAGTCAATGAAACACAGGTAAACACCTTTCTGGTATTCTCTGCTTTCAGCCAAGATCCATCTGACATCAACAATGATATCCCTCATTCCACGTCCTCTTCTGAATCCGGCTTAAATTCTGGCAGTTCCCTGTCGATGTACTGCTGCAACTACTTTTGAATGATCTTCAGCAAAATCGTACTGGCTTGTGATATTAATGATATTGTTCAATAATTTCTGCATTCAATTGGATCATCTTTCTTTGGAATGGATACAAATATGGATCTTTTCCAGTTGGTTGGCCAGGTAGCCCTCTTCCAAATTTCTTGGCATAGAAAAGTGAGCACTTCCAGAACTGCATCTGTTTGTTGAAACACCTCAGTCGGTATTCCGTCCATTCCTGTAACCTTGTTTTTTGGCCAATGCCTTCAGTACAACTTGGACTTTTTCCTTCCTTGATCATATGCTACCTCCTGAAACGATTGAAACGTTGAACAATCGTTTGGTACAGTGACTCTGTGTATTTCTTCCATCTTCTTTTGATGCTTCCTGCATTGTTCAGTATTTTCCCTGTAGAATCCTTCAATATTGTAACTCGAGGCTTGAATTTTTTCTTCAGTTCTTTCAGCTTGAGAAACGCCGGGCGTGTTCTTCCTTTTTGGTTTTCTAACTCCGGGTCTTTGTACATTTCATTCTAATGTTTTACTTTGTCTTCTCAAGCGACGCTTTGAAATCTTCTGTTCAGCTCTTTTACTTCATCATTTCTTCCATTTGCTTTAGCTACTTGATGTTCAAGAGCAAGTTTTAGGATATCCTCTGACATCCACTTTGGTCTTCTCTTTCTTTCTTGTCTTTGTAATGTCCTTTTGCTTTCTTCATGTATGTTGTCCTTGATGTCATTCCACAACTCGTCTGTTCTTCGGTCATTAGTGTTCAATGCATCAAATCTATCCTTGAGATGGTCTCTAAATTCGAGTGGGATATCTCAAGGTCGTATTTTGGCTCTCGTGGACTTGATCTAATTTTCTTCAGCTTCAGCTTGAACTTGCATATGAGCAATTGACCATCTGTTCCACAGTTGGCCCCTGGCCTTTTTATGACTGATGATATTGAGCTTCTCTATCGTCTCTTTCCACAGATGTAGTCAATTTGATTCCTGTTTATTCCATCTGGCGAGGTCTACATGTATAGTTGCCATTTATATTATTGAAAAAATATATTTGCAATGGAGAAATTGTTGGTCTTACAAAATTCTATCATGCTATCTCTGATATTGTTTCTATCACCAGGCCATATTTTCCAACTATTTATCCTTCTTCTTCATTTCCAACTTTCCCATTCTAATCGCCAGTAATTATCAATACATCTTGATTGCGTGTTTGATCGATTTTAAACTGCAGAAGTTGGTAAAAATCTTCAGTTTCTTCATCTTTGGCCTTAGTGGTTGGTGCATAAATTTGAATAATTGTTCTATTAACTGGTCTTCCTTGTAGGCATATGGATATTATCCTATCTCTGACAGTGTTGTACTTCAGGATAAATCTTAAAATGTTCTTTTTGACGATGCATGCGATACCATTCCCTTTCAATTTGTCATTCCTGGCATAATAGACCTATGATTGTCTGATTCAAAATGGCCAATACCAGTCCATTTCAGCTCACTAATGCCTAGGATATCGATCTTTATGTGGTCCATTTCATTTTTGACAACTTTCAATTTTCCTAGATTCACACTTTGTATGTATATTCCACTTTCCAATTATTAATGGATATTAGTAGCTGTTTCTTCTCATTTTGAGTCGTGCCACATCAGCAAATGAAGGTTTCAAAAGCTTGACTCCATCTAAGTCATTAAGGTTGACTCTACTTTGAGGAGGCAGTCATATTTTGAGTGCCTTCCAACCTGAAGGGCTCATCTTCTGGCACTATATCAGACAGTGTTCTGCTGCTATTCATATGGTTTTCACTGGCCAATTTTTTCAGCAGTAGACCACCAGATACTTCTTCCTAGTCTGTCTTAGTCTGGAAGCTCTGCTGAAACCTGTTTACCATAGGTAACCCTGCTGGTATTTGAAATACTGGTGCCATAGTTTCCAGAATCACAGCAACACGCAAGCCCCCACAGTATGACAAACTGACAGATGAATGGTGGATGTAAGTGTAGTTTAAAAAATTTAAAAAAAAAAAGACTCTGGATAAAGAAATTGAATATCACCAGTACCTTAACCCCTTCCCCCTGGTGTGCTCCTCCTCAAAAGTACCCACTCTCTACCCCATGCCCCAGAGGAAATCACTATTTTGAGTTTTGTGATAATCATTCTTTGCTTTCCTTTATTGCTATAGCAACCAGGAATGAATGTGTGTATATATATGTGTATAACATATATATATATATATATGTAGTTTAGTTTTGGCTGTTTTTTAAACTTTAGGTAAATTGAATCGTGCTCCATAGATTCTTCTTTGTCTCAACATTAAAGTTGGTGAGTTTTATCCATGCAAATACATGATGATGCATGTCTTGATTGCTGTGTAAGAATATACCACAATTCATTTATCCAACCTACTCCATGGATATTTGATTTTTTTTCAGCTGTTTTTATATTATAAGCAAGTGCCATTTTTTTTTGCGAGATTTTCTCTTGGATATTTACCTGGGAGTAGGATTGCTAGGTTAAAGAATATGTGCACGTTCAACTTCACTAGATAAAGCTAATCTGATTTTTAAAGTATCTGACACTTTTCTAAGATATCTAAGAGGTCCCATTGTGTCACATCCTCATTAGTACTTGGTATTTTGTCAGACTTCAAAATGTTTGCCCATTTCTTGAGTGTATAAGGGTATATGATTAGGGTTTTAATTTTCATTACCCTGATTACTAATGAGGCTTCCATTACAGTTTTATCTTTTTTTTCTAAAAACCTATTCAAGTCTTTTGCCCATTTTTTTAATAAAAAATTTTATTGTTGTAATTAAATGAAGTTTACATTTCAAGTTAGTCTCCTATACAGAATTTTTTTTTTTAACTTACATTGTTATGAGACCCCAACCGCTCACCCCATTCTGCGACAGGACACTCCTCCCCTCTGCCCCTGATTCCCCATGAACATTCAGCCAGCTCCTAACTCTCTCTGCTTGCCCATTTTTTTACTGGGTTGGTAGTTTGTTTCATATTTATTTTTAGGAATATGTACGTATATATATATATATACATATAGTATTATATGTGTTGCAAATATCTTGTTCCACATTGTGGCTTGTCTATTCATTCTCTTTATGGTGTCTTTTAATGTAGCCAAACTTATCAGTCTTTTCCTTTCCTTTATCGCTTGTACTTTGTGTCTTGTTTAAGAAACTCTTCCTTATCCTTATCCACAGTGAAGATAAACCAAAACAAAAACAAAACAAAACAAAAAAATACCAAACCCGTTGCTGTCAAGTAGATTGCAACTCATGGTGACTACATGAGTTATAGAGCAGAACTTCTCCATAGGGTTTTCTTGGTTGTAATCTTTATGGAAGCAGATTGTCAGGCCTTTCTTCTGTGGTGCTGCTGGGTGGATTTGAACTGCTAACTTTTAGGTTGGCAGTAGAGTGCAAACTGTTTGCGCCACACAGGGATCTACAGTGAAGATATTGGGTAATAACCGTGGTTTTGCCTTTCTCATTTAGGTATTTAATCCCCTTGGAATTTATTTTTTGTGTAAACATTGGTTTTATTTATTTTTAACATATAGATAACCCATTGTACCAGCACCAGTTTTGAAAAGTCTATCCACTCCCTCACTAACCCCTAACACCACCTTTGTTGTATATCAAGTGTCACATGTACACAGGTTTGTTTCTGGATTTTTTTATTCTGTTCCACTGATCTATTTGCCTGTCTCTACACCCTATTCACCCTTGTCTAATGACTATAGCTTTATGTTAAGTCTTGATATCTGGCAAGGATATTACCTCAGTTTTTTTCTTTTCCATCAAGTGTTTCTTGGCTATTTTTGGCCCTTTGCATTTCCTTAAAAATTTTAGAATCAGCTTGTCATTTTTCACAGAAAAGTATTAGAATTTTTATTTAGATTGCACTAAAGCCACTAATCGCTTGAGACAAAAATATTTAATCAAGGTAAAAAAAGACAAGAAATAAAGTAATAGTGTAGAACACATTCTTCTATAAACCCATAGCTGGTACAAAGATTTCCTTCTAAGAAAGCTCATCCCTGCAATAATGTTTGACTTCTCCCTTGGCGTTTGTTTTTCTTACTCTAGCGGCAAGAGTCTAGCTCAACTTTTTTTTTTTTCATAAGAAGGCCTTTATCATCCTTCTTTAGACAATAAAGTTTGAACAATATGAGATGTCATCAGACAGGCTACTCGTTGACTCAATAATCAATAAAAGGTGAAGCTAAAATAAGTATTTTTATTTTTACCACCATAATAATAGTTCCAGTGGAAGAATAAAAAAAGTAAAATGTAAGATAAAGGGAACAAACACACACACACACATACACACAGACACTGAAACTCCAGTTACTAGCTCTAGCTCAAAAAACATTCAAATCAAAGAGAAAAAGAAATGTATGCAGGTTATCTGCCAGCCTACAGCATCTGAACTAATTGTGTAAATGTGCCACAGATAAATATCTTCCTTTTAGATACTTGGGTCAATGATTTCTTCCTGGAATTCATCCATAATCAGTCTCCAAGTAAATGACTTGTTTTTCAATTGTGGCACCATAAAAGTTATTTTGTTTCATCATAGCGATTCTTGACCGAAACCAATCAGGTTTTCATTAGTCTGTTTACTGAGGAAAATCCCATCATACTTGACATGAATTCATATTCATCCATAATCATCATATTATGTTCTCTCTCTCTCTCTCGTTTTTTAACTGAGCTAAAATATTCAGCAACAGAAAGTTTTCTGTTATACATCACTTGGCATCTGAAATATACTCATGGGATTCATCGGCTCCATAGCCTACGAGCCAGAAGCCGGCCGCCTTACCTCATGATCTTGGATTCATCCGCTCCTGCAACTACATGAGTCAGGAGAAGCCTCAGCCTGACACCTGATCCACAGACTTGGGACTTGCCCACCTCTATAATGTGTGAGCCATTCCCTTGAGATAAATCTCTCTCTCTCTCTCTCTATATATATATATATACACACACAAAACCTACTGCCGTTGAGTCAATTCTGACTCATAGTGACCCTATAGGACAGAGTAGAACTGCCCCATAGGGTTTCCAAGGAGTGGCTGG
>NW_004444004.1:11962139-11997606 GCF_000243295.1 Trichechus manatus latirostris | reverse complement strand
AGTCAATTCTGACTCATAGTGACCCTATAGGACAGAGTAGAACTGCCCCATAGGGTTTCCAAGGAGTGGCTGGTGGATTCGAGTTGTGGACCTTTTGGTTAGCAGACAAGTTCTTAACCACTATGCCACATTATATATACCTCTCTTTCTATATATTTATGCACTTTACTGGTTTTGCTTCTCTAGAGAACCTGGCCTAGGACATTTGGTACCAAGAGTGGTTCTAGAGAAACAAACTGTAAAGATGAGTTTTCTAAATTGGTTCTCAAGTCTGATTAGTCTTAAAGATGTTGATGACTCTGATTCCAGGAATAAAGAGGGCACTGCTAATTCATGGCGTGAGTCAGCAATAGAAATATGTAAAATGTTACTACCAATAGATCAAGTATTGGTGAGAGGTGAGGCTCTGGGTGATCACATGTTTGATACTTTTCTGCAATTTTATCAGAATGAGAAGTATAAGGAAGCTGGTTGGTTTGTCCTACTTTCACTAGACAAAGTGGTGAAAGAAAAAGATGAACTCAGGGCTTCAGAGTCACAACTCAAGCACTGCATAAAAGACCTCCAAGTTGCCACTTGTGCCCTGAAAGAAAGCTTTATTTTTTGTAGTAATAGAGCTGATATTGCCAAAAACCAAACCCAGAATCTTATCGTAAAAGTTGCTGAATTACAACGCCAATTGTATTCTCAACCTCAAATGGTGTCTTGAGTTAAAGTAAGGGCATCGATTGGGAAGAAATGGTATCCTGAAACTTGGGATGGGGACATATGGGCAGATAATCAGTAAGCTGGGGACACTGAGGCCCTAAATTCTGTTGAATCACACCTGCCAACAGAACCAGCCCTCTTACTCCCATCTGAAGAGATTATGCCACCTTTGTCTGCTAAGCCACCTTCCCCAGTAAAACCATTGGTCCCTCCATCCCCATCTGAGATTAACCCAACTGTGTCTGAAGAAACTTTGTCTGAGTTATTGCCTGGAGTGGCATCTGAATCATTGCATGGGGCATTGCCTGAGGTAGATACTTTACAAGACATTGCTGAATGTTCTTGGAACACATCCCCACCACCCATTTTTGCTTCTAGAACTATAACTAGACTTGAGTCCCAGCAACCCCCAAAAGGTGAATTACAAAGTGTGACCCAAGAGGCAGTATGCTACACTCCACAAGAACTGCTTAACTTTTCTAATATATACAAACAGAAGCCTGCGGAATATGTGTGAGAATGGCTATTAAGGGTATGGGATAATGGTGCATGGAAAATAAAGTTGGATCAGTCTGAGTTTATTGATATGGGCCCACTAAGCACAGGTTCTTCATTCAGTGTTTCAGCTCGAGATGTTAGGAAATGATCTAATAGTTCATTGGATTGGTTTGCTGAATCATGGATTGAGCAGTGGCCTACAATAAATCAAGTTGAAGTGCCACACCTGCTTTGGTGTACTGTAGAAGAAAGTATCCACAGGCTTAGGGAAATTAACATGTTATAAATTTAGACCCACAGATACACACATGGAGTGCCCAGAGGAAACATCTTTTATCACAAGGGTGAGGAACAAATTTGTGAAAGGAACCTTAGCATCCTTGAAGACTGCTGTGATTGCTACTATATGTAAGTCACATTTAACAGTGGGAACTGCCCTAACTGAATTAAGACACCTAACTGCAATGAAGTTGTCGAGGATTTCATTTTACTTGGATCCACAATCAACACCCATGTAGGCAGCAGTCAAGAAATCAAACGATGCATTGCATTGGGAAAATCTGCTGCAAAAGACCTCTTTGAAGTGTTAAAAAGAAAAGATGTCACTTTAAGGACTAAGGTGTGCCTGACCCAAGCCATGGTGTTTACAATTGCCTCATATGCATGCAAATCTGGACCATGAATAAAGAAGACTGAAGAGTAATTGATGCCTTTGAATTATGGTGTTGGCAAAGAATATTGAATATACCACGGACTGCCAGAAGAATGAACAAATCTGTCTCGGAAGAAGTACAGCCAGAACGCTCCTTAGAAGCAAAGATGGTGTCTTAGAAAAGAGATTCATATTAAGGAAGTGGCTCACACAGTAGAAGAGACTGGAATGTCCCAAGTCCGTGGGTCAGGCTGGAGGCTTTTCCTGATTCATGTAGCTGCAGGGGCTGGTAAACCCAAGATCTGGCTCACAAGCTGCGAAAACAGACGAATCCCAAGATCAACAGACAAGACGGCAGGTAAGCTACTACCTCAAGTTCCAAGAACTGGAGGTCAGACGAACAGGAGCCAGCTGCAGGAAGGATCCAGTGTGAGAAAAAGCAGCCCACAAGCCTTGCCAGAAAGTCCACCTATATTGGATGCAGGCCACACCCTCAAGGAAACTCCCTTTCAGCTGATTGACTACTCACAGCAGATCCCATCATGGAGGTGATCACATTTATCAAATCTCATCATGGAGGTGATCACATCATTACATGACTGCCAAACTATATCATATCTGCCAAACCACTGAGAAATCATGGCCCAGCCAAGTTGACACACAACTTTAAGGATTACAGATGGCAAGACTTCATCTCACATACTTTGGATATGTTACCAGGAGGGACCAGTCCCTGGAGAAGGACATCATGTTTGGTAAAGTAAAGGGTCAGTGAAAAAGAGGAAGGCCCCCAATGAGATGGATTGGCACAGTGGTTGCAATAATGGGCTCAAGCATAACAACAATTGCAAGGATGATGCAGGACTGGGAAGTGTTTCATTCTGTTGTACATAGGGTTGCTATGAGTCAGAACAGACTCGATGGCACCCAACAATAACAAAACTACAATGGGGTTGATTGGACACTGAGAGGTAGGGGCCAAGTGGTGGCACTCAATCAACAAAGACAAAGTGGGTGTGGTTACCGTAATGGACAGTGAAGTCAAAGTAGTAAACAGAGTAGTCTGACTCATATGGCCTTATGACGTTGGCTACTTAGTCGTGGGGTCCCTAGGAGTGAAGTAGATGGGAAATCTACTAAATATTTACTTGATCTATACAGGCGGAAGAATTCCAGGTCATGTGAACAGTAGTCTAACCCGTATCACCAGAATAGAGAGTCACAGCCCCTCAATCAATTCCTGGACTTGAGCCAGTTTACAGAAGACAACCCCTTGAAAGAAGGGGAGGCCAGGTACCATTAAGGAAGGACCACATTGCACTGCCAAAAATTTATACTGTTAATCTTTCCCCTAGACTTCCCCAAATGTATCTATGGCCTTTTACTAGGGTGACTGTTCACTGGGGAAAAGGAATTAATCAGAATTTTCACAGATTACTGGATACTGGCTCTGAACTGACACTAATTTCAGGAGACCCAAAATGTCACTGTGGCCTACCTGTCAGAGTGGTAGCATATGGAGGTCAGGTTATTAACCGAGTCTTAGCTCAGTTTCATCTCACAGTGGGTCCCTGAACCCATGCTGTAGTGATTTTCCCAGTTCTAGAATGCATAATTGGAATAGATATACTTAGCAACTGGCAGAACCCCTACAACCCCCACAATGGATCTCTGACAAATGGGGTGAGGGCTTTTATGGTAAGAAAAGCCAAGAAGAAGCCATTAGAACTACCCCTGCCTAGGAAAATAGTAAACTAAAAGCAATACCACGTTCCTGGAGGGATTGCAGAGATTACTGTCACCATCAAGGACTTGAAGGATGCAGGGGTGGTTATTCCCACCACATCCCCATTTACCTCATCTATTTGGCCTGTGCATAAAACAGATGGATATTGGAGAATGACTATAGATTACTGAAAACTTAACCAGGTGGTGACTCCAATTGCAGCTGCTGTTCCAGATGTGGTTTCATTGCTTGAGCAAATTAATACATCTTCTGGTACCTGGTATACAGCTATTTATCTGGCCAATGGCTTTTTCTCGATTCCAGTTTCGAAGGAACACCAGAAGCAGTTTGCCTTCAGCTAGTGTAATCGTTAAGGTTGTGTGTCAACTTGGCTGGGCCATGATTCTCAGTGGTTTGGCAGTTATGATTTAGTTTGGCAGTTGTATAATGATCTGATCACCTCCATGATGAGATTTGATATAATGTCTCACCTCCATGATGGGATCTGCAATGAGTAGCCAAACAGTTGAAAGGGAGTTTCCTTGGGGGTGTAGCCTGCGTACAATATAGGTGGACTTTGTGGCAAGGCTCAGGGGCTTTTACTTGCTCTGGATACTGCAGCTGGCTCCTTTTCATCTGACCTCCAATTCTTGGAACTGGAGCTAGCAGCATGCTTGCCATCTTGCCTGCCAATCTTGGGATTCATCCATCAGTCTTTGCAGTCTGTGAGCCAGAGCCCAGCTGTCTGACCTTCCAATCTTGGGTTTGCTAGCCACTGTGGCTACGTGAATCAGGAGAAACCTCCAGCCTGACTCATGGACTTGGGATGTTCCAGCCTCTACAACCGTGTGAGCCATTTCCTTGATATAAATCTCCCTCTATATGTATATATTTATAAGCTTTACTGGTTTTGCTCCTCTAGAGAACCCAGCCTAAGACAGCTGGCATGGCCAGCAAAACACTTTCACTCTCCTACCTCAGAGGTATCAACTCTCCAGCCCTATGTCATAATTTAGTCTGCAGAAACCTTGATTACCTTTCCCTTCCACAAGACATCATATTGATCTATTACATTGATGACATTATGCTGATTGGACCTAATAAAGAAGTAGTGCCAATGAATCTGGACTTATTGGTAAAACAGTTTTGTGCTAGAGGGTGGGAAATTAATCTGACAAAAATTCAGGTACCTTCCACCTCGGTGAAATTTCTAGGGGTCCAGTGGTGTGGGGCATGTCAAGATATCCCCTATTCAGTGAAGGATAAGTTATTGCATCTAGCCCCTCCCACAACTAAAAAGGAGGCACAACGCCTGGTGGGCCTCTTTGGATTTTGGATGCAACATATCCCTCATATGGCTGTGTTACTATGGCCTATTTATCAAGTGACTCCAAAAGCTGCTGGTTTTGAGTGGGGCCCAGAGCAGGAGAAGGCTCTGCAATAGGTTCAGCCTGCCGTGCAAACCGCTCTGCCACTTGGGCCATATGATCCAGCTGATCCAATGGTGCTTCAACTGTCAGTGACAGATAGAGATACTGTTTGGAGTCTTTGGCCGGCCTGTGTTGGTGAATCACAGTGCACACCCTTACAATTTAGGAGCAGAGCCCTACCATCCTCTGCAGATAACTACTCTCCTTTTGAGAAACAGCTTTTGGCTTGTTACTGGGTTTTAGAGACTGAATACTTAACCATGGGCCACCAAGTCACCATGCAGCCTGAACTGCTCATCGTGAACTGGGTGTTGTCTGACCCACAGAGCCATAAAGTTGGACATGCACAGCAGCATTCCATCATTAAAATGGAAGTGGTATATATGAGATCAGGCCCAAACCATACCTGAAGGCGCAAGTAAGTTGTATGAGGAAGTGACCCAAATGCCCATGGTCTTACTCCTGTCACATTACCTTCCATCTCCCAGGCTATACCCTGGCCTCATGAGGAGTCCCTTATGATGAGCTGACTGAAGAAGAGAAAACTCTTGCCTGGTTTATAGATGGTTCTGCGCGATATGCAGGCATCACTCGGTAGTGGACAGCGGTAGCACTACAGCCCCTTTCTGGAACCTCCCTGAAGGACAGTAGAGAAGGGAAATCCTTCCAATGGGCGGACCTACAAGCAGTGTACCTGGTTGTTCACTTTGCCACATGTACGACTGTATACTGATTTATGGGCTGTGACCAATGGTGTGGCTGGATGATTGTCATGGTTTGAATTATGTCCCCCCAAAAATGTGTGTATCAACTTGGCTGGGCCATGATTCCCAGAATTGTGTGGTTGGCCTCCATTTTGTGATTGTAATTTTATGTTAAACAGGATTAGAGTGGGATTGTAACACCACCCTTACCCAGGTCATATCCCTGAACCAATGTAAAGGGAGTTTCCCTGGGGTGTGGCCTGCACCACCTTTTATCTCTTGTAAGAGATAAAAGGAAAGGGAAGCAAGCAGAGAGTGGGGACCTCACACCACCAAGAAAGAAGCACCGGGAGCAGAGCGCGTCCTTTGGACCCGAGGTTCCTGTGTAGAGAAGATCCTAGTCCAGGGGAAGACTGATGACGAGGACCTTCCTCCAGAGCCGACAGAGACAGAAAGCCTTCCCCTGGAGCTGATCCCTGAATTTGGACTTCTAGCCTATAGACTGTAAGAAAATAAACTTATCTTTGTGAAAGCCATCCACTTGTGGTATTTCTGTTAGAGCAGCACTAGATGACTAAGACAATGGTCAAGGACTTTGAAGGAACATGATTGGAAAATTGGAGGTATGAAGAAGAGGTATGTGGATAGACCTCTCTTAATGGGCCAATTAAGTGAAGATATTCGTGTCTCACGTGAATGCTCACCAAAGGGGGACCTCGGCAGAGGAGGATTTTAACAGTCAAGTGGATAAGATTATGCATTCTGTGGAAACCAGTCATCCTCTTTCCCCAGCCACTCCTGTCATTATCCGTTGGGATCATGAACAAAGTGGCCATAATGGCAGGGATGGAGATTACGCATGGGCTCAAAAACGTGGGCTTCCACTTACCAAGACTAACTTGGCTACAGCCACTGCTGAGTGTCCAATGTGCTGGCTGTAGAGATCAACACTGAGTCCCTGATATGGCATTACTCCTTGAGGTGATCAGCCAGCAACCTGATGGCAGGTTGATTGCACTGGACTGCTTCCATCATGGAAATGGCAGTGTTTTGTTCCTACTGGAATATACACTTACTCTGGATATGGATTTGTCCTCCCTGTACACAATGCTTCTGCCAAAACTACCATCTGTGAGCTTATAGAATGCCTTATCCACTGTCATGGTATCCCACACAGCATTGCCTCAGATCAAAGGACTCACTTTACAGCAAATGAAGTTCAGCAATGGGCCCATGCTCACGGAATTCACTGGTCTTACTATGTTTCCCATCATCCTGAAGCAGCTGGCTTGTTACAATGATAGAATGGCCTTCTAAAGACACACAGGATCAGTTAGGTGGCAATACCATGCAAGGTTGGGGCAGTGTTCTCCAGGAGGCTGTATATGCTCTAAACTAGTGTCCAATAGGTAGTTCTTGTTTCTCCCATAGCCAGGATTCATGGGTCCAAGAATCAAGGGCTGGAATTGGTGACACCACTCACTATTACCCCTAGTGACCCACTCGAAAAATTTTTGCTTCCTGTCCCTGCAACCCTATGCTCTGTGGGTCTAAAGGTCTTTGTTCCAAAGGGTGGAATGCCCCCAGAAGAAGACACAACAATGATTCCATTGAACTGGAAGTTAAGAATGCCACCTGGCCACTTTGGGCTTCTTATGTCTCTGGCTCAACAGGCAAAGAAGGGAGTTACCGTATTTGCTGGTGTGATTAATCCTGATTATCAAGGGGAAATTGGATTGATATTACATAATGGAGGTAAAGAAGAGTATGTCTGGAATACAGGAGATCCTTAGGATGTCTTTTAGTAGTACCATGCCCTGTGATTAAAGTCAATGGAAAACTACAGCAACCCAATTCCATCATGACTGCTTATTGCCCAGACCCTTCAGAAATGAAGATTTGGGTCACCCTACCAGGCAAAGAACCATAACCAGCTGAGGTGCTTGCTGAGGACAAAGAGAATACAGAACGGGTGGTGGAATAAGGTAGTTCTAAGTACCAGTTATGACCACGTGACCAGCCACAGAAATGAGGACTATAATTGTTAGGAGTATTTCTTCTTTGTATGTGTACATCAAATATTTTTATTTTCTTCACTTATAAAATATGAGATGTAAATGGGGCTAGTACATTTTTGGTTGCACACAAGTTAGTTGTATCATGTTAGGCACTAAGTTTGACTTTGTCTTTATTTAGAGATTGTGTATGGTTTAAGGAGATGTGTACAGTTGTCAAGTTGACAGGTACGGACTGTGATGGTTAAGGTTGTGTGTCAACTTGCCTGAGCCATGATTCTCAGTGATTTGGCAGTTACGTGGTGATGTGGTTTGGTGCGTGTGTGATGATGTGGTTGGGCAGTTGTGTCATGAAGTTATTTTCCATTTAGTGATATAATGTAGTCTCCTCCATGATGTGATCTGATGTGATCAGCCCATCAGTTGTAACGGAAGTTTCCTTGGGGATGTAGCCTGCATCCAATATATACGGATGTTCTGGCAAAGCTTGCTGGCTTTTGCTCACTATGGATCCTGCATGCAGCTTGTCATCATCTGACCCCCAGTTCTTGGAACTTGAGCCAGCGGCCTGCTGTATTACCTGCTGATCTTGGATTCGTCAGCTCCTGCAGTCAGGAGATGCCTCTAGTATGATGCCTGATGCATGGACTTTGGGCATGCCAGGCTCTACAACCACCTGAGCTATTTCCTTGAGATAAATCTCTCTCTATATATGTGTGTGTGTGTGTGTGTGTGTACGCTTCACTGGTTTTGCTTCTCTAGAGAACCCAGTCTAAGACACTGATATAATTTTATTTTGTGCTATTGCCCTCTCTTGAACTACTACTAACCAGCCAACCAGTTGCTGTGCAGTCGATTCCAACTCATGGTGACCCCATGTGTTGCAGAGTAGAACTGTGCTCCACAGGGTTTTTGTGGCTGTGACTTTTCAAAAGCAAATTGCCAGACCTTTCTTCCTAGGTGCCTCTGGGTGGGTTCTGAATCATCAACCTTTTGGCTGGTAGTCAAGTGCTTAACCTTTTGCAACACCCAGGGACCCCTAGAACTATTACTATGATGGTAAAAATAAAAATACATATTTTATCTTCAACATTCATTGATTCTTGAGTCAACAAGCAGCCCATTTGATGACATCTCATATTGTTCAAACTTTATTGTCTAAAGAAGAATGATGAAGTGCTTTTTAAGTTAAAAAAAATCTGGGCTGGACTCTTGCCACTAGAGTAAGAAAACAAATGCTATAGGAAAAATTAAGCATTATTGCAGGGATTAGCTCTCTTAGAAGGAAATCTTTGTACCAGCTACGGCTCATAGCAGAATATGTTGTATACTTTTGCTTTTTATGTGAGTGGCTTTTGTGCCTTTTGTTGTTGTTAGGTTCCGCCGAGTCGGTTCTGACTTACGGCAACCCTGTCTACAACAGAATGAAACACTGCCCGATCCTGCACCACCCTCACAATCATTATGCTTGAGCCCATTGTTGCAGCCACTGTGTCAATCCATCTCATTGATGGTCTTCCTCTTTTTCGCTGGCCGTCTACTTTACCAAGCATGATATCCTTCTCCAGGGACTGATCCCTCCTGATAACATGTCCAAAGCATGCAAGACATAGTCTCACCATCCTTGCTTCTAAGCAGCATTCTGGCTATACTTCTTCCAAGACAGATTTGTTCATTCTTTTGGCAGTCCATGGTATATTCAATATTCTTCGCCAACACCATAATTCAAAGACATCAATTCTTCTTCGGTCTTTTATTCCTCTATTATTATGTCTCTGGGCATAAATAATTTATTTAATCATTGATAGTAAACAAAGATTTCGTGAAGGTACCTATGTTTCCACAATGCCAGTAGCTTTTGTCAAAGAAAATGGTAGGGTTTTTTCCCCCTAGGTTGGGTTAATATTTAATATTCCTTTTTCATCTTCTCTTTTTAAATACAGTGTAAAACTCTCTCCTATTAGTGATCACAGAATTATTATAACTTTGAGGCAATGGCTTCAATAAATGATTATGTAGGATGCAAGAACTGACGTTTCAAATCTTTTTAATGGGGAAAAAACACTTCTCTATTTTTTTGAAATTAATTGCATTTAAAGAGCATTAGGAAATGATTAGGTGAATCAACTTTGGTGCCTCTTTTCTACCTCTAATACAAACGGCTAATCAATAAGCCAAATCAACACCATCTACATGCTATGTGATTTCAAAAGCGCTGGGAAGATCCTTTATGCAGAAATCTCTCTTTTAGGTGCTTGAAATTCTAACATTAGCAATCCATTCCTTTTAGTTAACTATGGCTCTTTTCATGTGGTCATCTTACAAAATGGAATGATCCTCCTGGAAGATGTGACACTTACGATCTCTGACACCTGTTGGTGTATTGCACCTGTTTTCTGTGTGAAGCTACCTGAGCATGTGAACACATTGGGAACTTGAGGGGGTGATGGAGGAAAGGTAAAGGATTAGAAGACAAGCTCCATGTGCTTCATAATGTTCATGGAGGACTAGAAGGGCCTCTCCACTAAAATTGTCTTTCAAAGACAGTAGAAGTCTGGTGAAATAGGTTATATTAACTAAGAGAAATTGGGTGGAGGGAGAGGGCTGTAAAGAAAGGTACACGTTTACAGCTTACTTTGGAACCAGATGAATGGAAGTGTCAGAAAGGCCTGCAACACTGTTGTTCTGTATTATTTCTTCTCAGGGAGAAAATGCCTAAATGCCAACTTGATGTTCACATTCTTGCTCTTTTTATAGTGTTAGGTACTAAGGACAATTAGTTTGCAAAATGAAGGCCTGACGGCATTTTTAGAGGTGAGAAAAAGTTCTAAAATGTGGTGAATCATGTAATTTCTTGGTTTGAATTCTCCCATAAGAATGGTTACATATAACTTCTGTGGAAGATTTTATAAGCAAGTGCAAGGTATGTGGAAATCTAATTAACAGAACATTAGTATGCCTGTTGCTAGGGTACACTAATAAAATCAGACAATAAACAGATTTTTAAAATTCACATTGCAAATTTGAGACCAAAATAGATATTGGAATAAACTGTTGTCTGAAAGACAGGGGGTTTAGGGATGGGTTGCGCAAAAGCCTATATTTTTGTGAAAGAGTGCCTGCTAAATTCATACATTTAGACAAGAGTAGAGGAAATGCACCTGCTTTAGCAATATTGTAACTAATTAATTGTTACCTAATAGTGGTGAAAGGGACCTCGGTGGTGCAAACAGTTTGCAATCAGCTGCTAACCTGAAGGTTAGAAGTTTGAAACCACTCAGTGGCACCACGGAAGACAGGTCTGGTGATCTGCTTCTGTAAAGATTACAGCCAAGAAAACCCTATGGAGCAGTTCTATTCTGTAACACATGGGGTTGCCATGAGTTGGAATCAACTTGATGGCAACTTTTGTTTTAAATAGCATTGAAGCTCCCTGGGTGGTGCAAACAGTTTGAGCTTGGCTGCAAACTGAAAGGTTGGAAGTTGGAGTCCACCCAGAAGAAAGGCCTGCTGATCTACTTCCCAAGAAATCAATCACTGAAAACCCTACGGACCACAGTTCTACTCTGACACACATGGGGTCACCATGAGTTGCAATCAACTCGATGGCAATAGGTAGGGGTAGCATTAGCAGTGATAAGCTACTGTCAAAGTGAGCATTTGGCTTTACAAAGATCTATTTTCAGATTGAGTTAGGCATTCATTTTGCAGAAACATTTAATCAGAGCCTTTATAAGGGGCATTATTTGGTCTTTATTTAAAATGACAAGGAACCTACTACTTAAATGGCATAAGTGATCTGGGCTGTGTTGCTCCAAGCAATTTAGAGGTTTAATCTGTGACAGGTGAGTGTGATGGAATTGCTGAAGAGAAGAAAGAAAATTGTGAGAGCTCCTGTATCCTTCAGACTCCCAGTAGGAAGCATGTGGTGCACTCAATAGAGGTGATTGAAGGGAATTTAATGAAGGGACTTATTACAATGGTGTGGGCAGGGTTAAGGGAAACAAACAAGGGACAGTGAAATGCCCCTCAGGAATTGCTACTACTTCTGGTCCTGAAGGGATAAACCCATTGCCGTTGAGTCAGCATAGCAGGGGTGAATTAACGAGTAAGCAAGGTACACATGGGCTTACATTAGGCCAGGTACACACAGGCTTACTTGTGTTTACTTGCTAACCTGTAGTGCACAATTTCACCTGTTTTTCACCACATCAAAGACCCATGTGAAATTGTGCACTACAGATTAGTGAGTAAACACAAGTAAGCCCGTGCAAACCTTGCTTATTGGGTAATCTGTCCCAATATGAGAACATATCATATCGAGACAGAATAGTTGCTGGAACTCTGCAAGAGCTCTAACTGTAGCAAAGGGCTGCCTGACAGGAAGGAGTTGTGGCCTGTGGTAGAGGAACACAGCTGTTACTAACCCACTGCCCAGCATAAAGAGAATCAGATCTTGTTGGCCATACGCAACAGGAAGCCAGAGGGCAAGGGAGCTCATTTGATGCGGTCCACGAAGGTCAGCCTGTCAGGGCAAATAATAAGGTGGGAAAGGGTGGAGAGTAAATCTGGATGGGCAAATAAAATAATCTTGCACAGTTCCTTTCACAATCGTGAAGGAGTGATGGGGACATCCTTTCCTCTGCTAGTTAGGTCTAGGATATCTTTTTTCTTTATTTCTAGCAATGCATGCCTGTCTGGCCCCTGTTTTAGTTATGAAGTGCTGCTATGAAAGAAATACCACAAGTGGGTGGCTTTAACGAATAAATATATTTTCTCACAATTAAGGAGGCTAGAAGTCTGAATTCAGGGCGCCTGCTCTAGGGAAAGGCTTTCTCTCTGTGTTGGCTCTGAGGAAAGGTCTGGTCTCTTTCAGCTTTGATTCCTTGGTTTCTTCGCAGTCTCCGTGTGGCATAGCATCTGTCTTCCCCTATCTATTTCCTTGCTTCTATGCCTAATCTGCTCGTTTATATCTTAAAAGTGATTGTCTTAAAACACACCCTACACTGATATGGACTCATTAATATAACAAAGACAACCCTATTCCCAAATGGGATTATATCCACAAGTATAGGGGTTAGAATTTACAACACAGAATTTTGGGGACACAATTCAATCGATAACAGCCCCCAAGAAAGCATCATGAGTAAATAATATTCTCTCTCTTAAAGGGCTCAGTTGAGAAGGTTATAGAGATTATGGAGAGGTAGAGACCTGGAGGCCATGGTGTTATCATGGGTAAAAATGAGAGCATGCCAATCAGAAGCAGTGATTTTGAACTACTGTTGACTATCTATCACACCTTATATTTCACTTTGTGTAGAACATAGATAAGGTTGCAGTATCTAGAAAAAAAGGTATAATCATTCTCAAGCAGTTGAGGAGGGACATATTTACCAACAAGGAATAACTCACTTTGGAAGACACTAACTAAAAGTTAGAGGTGGATTAACCAGCAAGCACAGTACAAACCATCTTACAGTAAGCAAGTTAACTTGCTTATTGAGTTATCCATCCCTGGTTAGAAATAAAGTAGACAGGGACTTGAAATCCCCCTTCCCTTTCTTCTCCCTCACACTTTTCCCTGCTGTCCACTTCTGCTCTCATTGACTATACCTATTCAGTAATGGCATTAAGCCTAAACGAATATTGTATTGTCCCATCATGGAACCTTTTTTTTTTTATTGTGGTAAATATGTATGTAACAAAACATTTGCCATTTCAACATTCTTCATATGTGCAATCAATTCTGTGACATTAATTATGTTTCTTCATGTTGTTGAACCATCATCATTATCCATTTCCAATTTTTTCATCATCCTTAACAGAAGCTCAGTGTACCCTAAGAGAGGAGTCCCCCTTTTCCCTTCCCTACTGCCAGCCCCTGGTAACCACTAATAAACTTTGGTCTCTATACTAAAAAACCTGTTGTTGTTGAGTTGATTCTGACTCACAGTGACCCTGTAGGACAGAGTAGAACTGCCCCTTAGGGTTTCCAAGGAGCGGCTGGTAGATTTGAACTGCCAACCTTTTGGTTAGCAGCCGAGCTCTTGCCTGTTGTAGATATTTCATATAAGCGGGATCATATAATATTTATCCTTTTGTGACTGATTTATTTAACTCGGTATAATGTTTTCAAGCATGACACATTTTTATGTTGGAAACTTGAGTTCTACTACTAGGGCAAACGTTTACGACCATCACATAAGGCCTGGATTGATTTATATATATATATATAAATATATACACACACACATATATACATACACACACACACATACACACACACACACACATATACATAGGTAAGGAGCTCTGGTGTTGCAGTGGTTAAGTATTCGGCTGTGAACCGAAAGGTTGGCAGTTTGAACCTACCAGCAGCTCTGTGGGAGAAAAGACCTGGCGATCTGCTCCCGTAAAGATTTTACCCTAGGAAACCCTATGGGACAGTTCTACTCTGTCATGTAGGATTGCCATGAGTTGGTATTGACTGGATGGCACACAACAATAATATACATATGTATATATGTGTGTGTGTATATATATATGCATATATATCAGCTTTATTGAGCTATAATTCACATATTATACACTTCATCCATTTAAATTATACAATTCAATGGCTTTTAGTATATTTACAGAGTTGTGCAACCATCACCACTAATTCCAGAAAATTTTCATCACCCCAAAAGGAACCCCCATACTCATTTACAGCTACTCCCCATTTTCTCCAACTCCCAACCTCAGCCCTTGGTAACCACTAATATCCTTTCTGTCTCCATGAATCTGTCTATTCTGCGCCTTTCATATAAATGGACTCATACAATACGTGGTCTTCTGTGATTGGCTTCTTTCATTTAGCATATTGTTTTCAGGGTTCATCCGTATTGTATCATGTATCAGTACTACATTCATTTTTATGGCTGAATAATATTCCATTGTACATTTTGTTTATCCACTCATTAGTTAATGGATATTTGCATTATTTCTACTTTATGATTATTATGAATAGTGCTGCTATGAACATTCCTTCCAAGATTTTGTATGGACATATGTTTTCAATTCTCTTGGGTAGATACCTAGGAGTGAAATTGCTGGGTCCTATGGTAACTCTCTGTTTACCTTTGTGAGCAAACGCCAAACTATTTCACTGGAATTAATTTTGATGGTAGCAGTTGTCTTTTTTTCTCCTCTGATAAGCGTTAACTTATATGGATTACCAGTGCCAGTAACTGTCGAGTGAATTCCAACTTATGGCGACCCCACGTGTGCAGAGTAGAACAGTGCTCCATAGGGTTTTCAATGGCTGATTTTTCAGAAGTAGATTGCCAGACCTTTCTTCTGAGGTGCCTCTGGGTGGACTCGAACCTCCAACCTTTGGTTAGTAGCCAAGCACATTAAGCGTTTGTACCTCAGGGACTCTACTTACAGGGATTAGATAACACAAATAACTAACTGAGAAGAGACAATGGAGCAAAAAAAGAATTCTTGATTTTTTTGTGTGAAGAGGACTCAAGACGACTCTGGGCAGAATATAGACATAAAATATTACATTCTGCACTGCTAAAAAGGGGACATCTGTCTTTTCATCTCTTCATCCGAGAACTATGAATATATTTTACAATGAAAAGACATTTGGAGTGATCAGGAAAGAATGAAAACACATATTAAAAAAATATATTTATATATATTTGTTGCCCAAGATTTCCCAAATTTTCTTCTCTTCCTCATTTCAGGTGATTTCTTTTCTAATGAAGTGAAGAAAAACCATTTCCCTGAGAGTGTGACAGAATCGTCGAAACTCACTCCTGGCCATGCTCAGCCGTTTGCAGCTTCAGTGCACTATCTCCTTTAGAGCAAGACGTGGTCTCTTTGAAATTGCTAGGCTAGAATGAAAACCATGTCCCATTAGATACCTTACAGCGTCAGAAGCAAATAGGATCATAGATGTGGGGGATAACTTCTCTTAAAGCCAGAATAATTGCCCTTTCTCCTATTTAAAGTTTCATTTTCATGGTTTTAGCATTGTTTATCAAAAAAAGCGGGCCCTGGTGGTGCAGTGGTTAAAGCGCTTGGCTGCTAACCGGAAGGTCGGTGGTTTGAACCCACCAGCCGCTTTGCAAGAGAAAGATGTGACAGTCAGCTTTCCTAAAGATTTACAGCCTTGGAAACCCTATGGGGCAGGCAGTTCTACTCTGTCCTATGGGGTCACTATGAGTCAGAATCGACTCGATGTCAGTGGGTTCTTGGTTTATCGAAAAGAAAAAAAAAATGGAGATGCAGATTATTTGAATTGTGCAAAAATCTTAAATCCGATGTTATTTTTCATTGTGCTTGTTTACATCCTTCCTGCATAATTAAAATAGTACATAATGATCAAAATTAACATTGTTTTCTACAGCTTAGCCTGAAATTTGGCTAGGTGACATTTCGTGATGTTATTGCAAGAACTCTAGTGGCTGTATTTTTTAAAAAACTGGTGAGTAATTTGTGTGCACTCTAAAAGGCTCTCCTTCTCTAATTTACAAAAGATCAAGGCCATCATGAAATATAATATTTTTGGAAAATAACAGCTCTGATACCACAGCTGGCACAGCCTTAGTGCTCTATACCTCTACATGCAATTATCTATGCTTTTAAAATTAAAGTTGCTGGTGACAGAGAGATAATCTCATGGGTCTCTGTCTATTTGACTTGGGTAGAGGTGGGAAACAAAGCTCTCTCTGTTTTAATGAAAAAGCTGCACAAGATGGGATTTCTATACTCACCTGTGAAATCAGAATTGAGTCCTCTGTTCAGGCATTCACATTCATTAGGGTTGGCAATTCAGTTCTTCTCCATTCACGTTTTTTTTTTTTTTTAATAGGAACAATAATTAGAAATGGTTTTCGCCATGAGGAAATTCTGACGTTTTTATCATTAGCAGTTGGTGAGATGGGCGCTCACATATTTGAATGGGACCACAAATGAAGGAATTCCAAAGAGAGAAAATTCTCCCATAAACATATACCAGCATTTTTAAAACATTAAGCTTTCGATATGTTTTTCATAGAGCTGGTTAAATCTGCCAAAGCAGACCAACTGTTTTGATTCTGTGGACTGAGTTTAAGACTACCAAGACAATCCATATCCTTAGCAAATGTCCTTACAGTCCTCATAAATATAATGAATTGTCAATTGTCTCGGCAATGAATTACTTGGGGCTACCTTATGTGGTACTCTTGTTCTTATCAGGGAGGATCCCCAAGACACTGGTAATCCAAACATTGCTTTCAAATATAGCAGGTATCTAGTTTCACAGCATACTGTTTTGCCTGTGGTAATTTATCAGTTCATTTCCACCCTCCTCCAAGTAATGCATATGAAAATGATTAATGACTATACCTATATTTTTATTTCTTTTGGAACTGCCAGCCCTGACTATTTACAGGAGATCATTATATTTTTATAGATCTTAAGCACATCTGCTGAATCAGCAAAGCAAAGAGTTCCAGCAATTTCACTGATTATAGCTGCATCTTCTGGATATTGCAAGCAACTATTACCAAACCACTTGGGAGAGAGGGGATAGGGGAAGGCCCTGTGTGTTTTAAAGGAGAGTAAATACAGTGCAATGTTTTAAAAATATTGATGTTATAAGCTGTAATAAAATGGAGCTCCAAGGCAGCTCCCACCACCTCCAAGTCCCCCAAACACAGTACTTGCCCCAAACGAGTTTTCACCACTATTTTAACTTTAAAACAAGGCCAAGAGTTGGAAGGGGTGCCACCTTCTTTCCTAAACACTAATTCACTCAGGGGCCCTGCAGTCTTCCCAGCACATCCCCCGGTGTCATAAGTCTCCCAGGCCCAGCTTATAGGTCTGTTCCATTTCAGCTATGATCACCACATACCCTTCTCAGTGGGTGCTACTATTTGCCTGTTAAATAGTCCATCTTGTCCTGGGAAGCTTCAGCATTGTCTTCCTTTTGGTATAGAAATACCAAAGACCTCAACTGTACTTAAAGAGCCCTGGTGGTGCAGTGGTTAAGTGCTCGGTTGCTCACCAAAATCAACAGTTCAAACCCACCAGCTGGTCTGTGGGAGAAAGATGTGGCAGTCTGCTTCCGTAAAGATTACAGCCTTGGAAACCCTATGGGCCAGTTCTACTCCGTCCTGTAGGGTCACTATGAGTAGGAATCAACTTAACGGCAATAGTTTTAACAGTTTTTTAACCTTTCCTTAACATTTTTTTTCCACATTTACTTTTTATCACATTCACCCCAATTTGGGATTGTCCACTTCTTGGGATTATATATTCTTATCACACAGTCTAATATGAACCTCTTACTGAATGGAACTGTCTTAGCAGACTTGATTTGACTTATTGTATACATGATACTACACATCATGATTAGCTAGATAACTGCAGGATTCATCTCCTTACTTTACTCTTCTAATTGTGGGTTGAGAAAAAAGTGCATACTCTGGTACAGCAGAGGAAGAACGTGCCTTGGCCCTCTTTGCATGAAATCTTCCTCTTGAACAAGATTTGCATCTAGACTTATAATAGAGGGGGTTTGAATAAATGATCTCTCAGGCCCCTCTCATCTCTAACCTTGGATTTTAGGGAGATGGTTTGTAATAAGGACAAGGCTGAACTAGACCTGGAACCCTGTCAAATAGCTGGGTTGTGACAGATTCCACAAGTATAGACAGATGAGGGGTAAACACTAGTAATGTCAATTAAGAATGGTACTGGATGTCTAGGCAGGCAGCCATGCTGTGGCGTCTGAGGAGTAGGAAGGTGCTTAAGAATGATGCTGGGGAGCAAGGTTAGTGAGCACTTCTCAAAGACCAGACATTATCTGTTCCTTGCTGCACCTTTCCAAATTCCCTGCCAGATACAGCCTACCTTGGACTACAGAGGTTGCTGTAGCCTGAATGAGGTCAGGGACTTATAATGTAAATTCTATTCCAGAGTGAAGCAGTGATGAATGACAAATGCTAGAATTTTCTCTGGGCATTGTGTTGTGCCATACGAACAATGCACCTGAACATATAGACAGATCTATTTTCTAGACTCTTCCCCACACCCTCCTCTCATTTTCACTGTTGTGGTGAAATGAGTTTCTTTATGTGGCCCTTTGCCTTGGTTGTGTGAAAAAGAGACATTTTTCTCCCTGGGCCCTGAGGAGTTATTACAGTTGCCCTTGTTACAGTTACCCACGGAAGAAGCCAGTCCCTGCCAGTAGAAAGTATCGGTTATTATGCAAATAGATGGAGCCACTTGTGAGGAGATTGGACAGTTTAGTCCAGAGATGGGATTGGTCCGTTACTATGCAAATAAGCTACATAAAATCTGCCCAATAGGATTGAGCCACTTGCCTTTATAAGGAGCCAAACCCACAGAGATAGTTGAGAGGCAAGGAGAAGAGGCAAAGAGAGAAGAGAAGAGAAGGGAAGAGAGAAGAAGCAGAGAGAGAGAGAGAGAGAGCTGAGCACCTTTGGGCAGAAAGCTTCCCAGTGGTGCTGAAAGTGCTGTAATACAGGTAAAGGTCTGTAACACTAAGGACAGTCAGAGGCCTGAGAGAGAGAGAGAAAGATTGAGAGCCCGGGGGTGTGCATGGCTGAGAGGGGACATGAGAGAGCTGTCCTACACTGAAGAGCGGAGACTTCCAGACCTTGCCTATGTGCTTCTAGACGTTGATCCTGTTCCTGTTACTTCCAAGTTAATCCTGATCCCATGTTACTTCTCTAGTAAACCATATAATTACAAGTACAGTTTGTGAATTCTGTGAGATGTTGCAACAAATTACCAAACCCAACAGAGAGAGGAAAGAACTGAGGGGAGGGAGAGTCGTCGATGTCAGAGATGGTGGAGTGGTACAGCAGCTTGGAGAAGTTGGAAATCGGGGACATGTTTGACCTCCACCTCATAGGAACCAGCTTTGTGCTGATTCTTATTAATGAAATAATACACACAGCCATGAAGTCTGGCAGCTGCTCTCCTCCCTGCCCAAAGAAATAATTGGGTTAATGGGGTCTTGATAAGAATTGAGCTGGCATTTTAAGATTCACACAGAACCGTGGAATGCTTATATCACCAGCCCTTGATGAATATAAAATGAAAAGCACTAAATAGCCCAAATCTATTTTGTGGGGTGAGGTGGGGTGGAGGGAGCTTGAGAATAATCTAGCAAGTACTTTGTTTTGATTCACCCTCCATACAAGTGATTACACATTCAGGAAAGTATTTTTTTATAAGTATTTCATAGAGGTAGAAACTGTGAAAGAAAAGCTCTTGCACCAGTAAGTAAACCTAGACCAAATGTGTTTACCTCGTATTCAAAGTCATCTGTAATTCAGCACCACCTTAACTAACCAACCAATTGCTGCCGAGTTGACTCTGACTCATGGCAACCCCATGTGTGTCAGAGTAGAGCTGTGCTTCATAGGGTTTATCAAAGCTATAAGCTTTCAGAAGCAGATCTCTTGGCTTTTCTTCCAAGGCACCTCTGGGTGGACTTGAACCTCCGTCCTTTCAGTTAACAGCCAAGTGCATTAACTGTTTGCACCACCCAGGGACTCAGGCCATCACCTTACTCATCCAAAAGTGCCTATGTATCCTCTCCTCTTGTCAGTTCTTCTCTGAGTCAACTAGACACCCTTCAGTCTCTGGAGTTCTCACCACTGCCTCTTCTTAATGTACCTTTCTCTCATTCTCTCAACCTACTTTAACTTTGCTCATGCTTTATGATGCTTCACTACTGTGAAACTCACAGTGATCCCTCCAGCTCCCACTAGGACTTTCCTTTCTTTGACCTCCCAAAGCATATACTCTCCTTATCACTCATGATGACACTTGGTCATATCTAATCGCATATCACTCTCTAGCTGCTTCATTTCAGTACATCCTCTAGTCCCTGGTGACACTGTAGATTCATTGAGACTATAATAAATTGTTTTGTGGCCTCTATACACAGTCAACCACAATGTGGGGACACAGGGTGTGCAACTGAGTTAGAAAGTGTGAAAGGGCCAGATATTTGTCAAATAAAAGGGAGCTGAGCTGGGAGACATTTATTTATTTATTTAGCTAGCTAGTTACTAGTTAACAATTCACCACGATCTATTTATTTTTCACTGTCAGTTTCTCCTTTCTGATGCCAAGGTCGTTTCCCAATGAAGTCTAACTCTCCTGGCATGGCGTTTTAATTCATGCTATCTTGAAAACACATGCCGTTAGGATGACGAAGCAATCCAGACAACCACATGCTGCATCATTAATTTCTTATATCCACTTCAAACCATTCTCTTTTCAAGTCGCTGGTCATGCATGCATTCTATTTATGCACTGACTGGATGGTTTTTTTTCTCCCTAAAGTAGCTTGGTATTCCTGAGCGTTGCTTTATAAAGACTGTTTGCATTTGGAATTTCAATTGGATCGCTTCTGAAAATGAAGAACAGACTAGCTATTCCGGAGTTCTGTTTAGAAATGATGACGTTGAATCCTTCTTAAAGAATAATACAAAGGTGACACTTATCAAGGGAAATGGTTTGCTTTTGATCTTTCTAGCAGCTCCTGAGTTTCCAAGCGTCTAACTGAGATTATGAGTCTTGCTGATTTGAATTCCTACATATTTATTCACTCCATCCATTTCTCTTGATCTCAATTGCCATTTCTCTAGTTTAGCCCTTCCTTGTTTATTTCCTGGAGTGCTAAAACAGCGTCCTCACAGGCCTCCCTACCTGCAGTCTTATACCTCTAAATTCCAACCTTCGTCAGAGGGTTTCTGTGATAAGCAATGAGTTAATACCTGTGTGGGAGATTAGAATGCTTCCTGAAATCCTCATAAGGACTTAACAAATATTAGCTGTGATTATTATTTGTACACCCGGAATCTAGCACAATACCTGGCACATAGTAGGTATCAATACAGGTTTATTTGACTGTAAGGCATCCACTTTTTTTACTGAGGTAAAATGCACACAATATAAAATTAACCATTCTAACATTTACAGTTCCATGGTATTGAGTACAGTCATAATGTTGTGCAATCATCACCTCTATCCAGTTCCAAAAACATTTGCGTCACCCCAAAAGGAAACTCCACACTCATTAATCTGTCAGTCCCTATTCCCCCGTCCCACCTGTCATGTAAGTAAAGGAATAGTTTCTGATGCATTTCCTATAGGGAATATTACAAAGATGTGATTTAGCAAGACTACAATACAAATGGAGCTGTACTTCAAAATTGCAACATTCAGAAAAGATTGACCATCGGTATATTAGCTCACACCCACTGTGCTGGTTGTCATGGCTCATGAAAGAATTTTCTAAGGCCACCAGAGTGGTGCCAAGTGTGGTCCTGTCAATTCCTTTAAATAATATAAGATTTCTTTGAAGGGGCACAAAAGTAACATTTTCCTTTCAACTGGGGACTTTAGAAAGAAAGCATTCCACATTGTATAGGACAGGCTCAATGTAGTCTGGCTGTTTGAAGACCACCATCTGAAGTATGTAGTGACAAGAGAGAAGAGTCCAGAGCAGGTGCTGCTGACAGCCACGTTCCTGTGTGCCATCCCTGGCTCGGTGACTCCAGAATGACATTGGGTCCTGTTGAAAGAGCCATTCAGGCGATCTGCTGCCCACCAGCTCAGTCCATGCATATTCATAATTGAGAACAACACTGCCTTAATAAAGGACTTTTTGACATTTATTAGGACCTAGCTATAGCTATTGATTTCTTCACTGTTTCCATTGCCAGCTGCTGCCACTTTTCTGACCTTTTCAAGTCCAGTTCCACTCATACACTGAGACCGTTTCCTGCCTGCTCAGAGTGCTTGTGTACGTGTGTGTTCATGTTGTGTGTGAGTATGTGAAGGACCTCTGTGGCAATGAAATTCTATCCCAGTATCAGGCTCGTATTAGTAATCTGATTACTGGTACCATTTTTCCCCCTCCTACCAGACCTCCTGGAATCCAGACTGTAGAGACCTAGCTGTATCCTCTGGTTTGACCTTCTAGATCCCAGAACCTTGACTTACTTTTGTTGATTTTGGCAACCATAGGGCATTTCACCCTCAGCTTGCTATTCCCAGCCTCAGACCACTGTCTGGCCTTTTCCTCATTGTCCTGGGAATCCTGACTTTGGCACTGCCTGTATACTCGTGTTAGAACATATTTCAGATTTACATCTGACAAGAGATACTGCAACATTATAATTAAAAAATGTATTTGCTTTAAAGCAGGTTATACAGATCTGAATGTACATGTGGGGTGAAAAAATTCAAAGAAATGTATTGTGTGTGAAGGGTAGTATCGTTTAAACATCTATTATCAGATTCACTTTTATTTTCTAATTACTTAAGGCAGTAAGATCCAATGAGCACTTTTATTTAATGCCTCGTTTTAGGGAAGCTTATTCCAACTGATGAAATGGATGTATTTCATATATTTCAGAGCAAAGGCCCTGAAAAATCCACCCTCTTCTTAATTGGATGAGAAGCCTTGTAAAACCCTTGTTGCAGCTTCTAGGCAGTGGGGATTTGCCTGCCCCAGTAGCTTTCTGTTGTGCAAAATACATGAAAAGAACAAACAGGCAGAGCTCCCTTTGTACAACTCCAAAGCTGGTCAGTGCATTTACTGCTGCATAATTTATGTTTGGGGAAAAACATCGCCCTCTTCCTGAACCAGGCCAGAAGGATGAAGTGGCATGGAGAGCAGCCACAGGAGCGCAGAGAAGGGATGAGGTTTGCCAGTCAGGCACCTACCATTGATTTTACAGGGTCGAGTCAGCTGGACTATGAATGTGATTGGGTCTCATGTGTGCTGATCTCCTCTCCTGTGTGGGGTTAGCACCAAAATGCCAAAGCGGGAGGTGGCAGAGTTTAGTGACTGCCTAGATTTCATTCCCAACTCTGCCACTTTCTGGGAGGTTTCGTCACGTTACGACCTGGGCAGGTTACCAAGCCTCTTGGTGCCTCCACTTTCTCACCTACAAAATGGGGATTAATTATAGCATCTATCTCAAAGGTGGAATACCTAGTATGTAGCAGGTACTCAACAAATTTTCGTTAATATTGTTATGATTATTATTACTACTGCTACTGGGAAGTAGTAATATGTAGTGTGTTGGTGCAGAACAAGAGCTCAGGAATCAGACTGGGCTTTTATTCAGGTCCCACCACTTAGCATTTGCTTGATACGTAGTGAGTTGCTTAATCTTTCTGTGTCTCAGTTTTCTCATCTGTAAAATGGGGTAAATGTTAGTACCTGTCTCACAGTATAGTTAGGAGAAATAAATGAGATAATGTACATAAAGCAGTTAGCATAGTGTCTGGAACATAGCAGTGACTCAAATATTAACTGCTATTATAATTATCATTACCAATACGCTCATCATCATAATTTTTAACATAGGTTGTGCCTTGTGATGAGATCCCCACCATAAGAAAGTAGGGGTTCCAAAAGCTTCAGTCAGCCCTATTTTTTCTCTTAATCTCTTCTAACTCTAATGCTAACAAATGGATGGCCAGTGCCAAAGTCTACCAACAGATTCAAGATAATAGACTTCTTTCTCGAACCTCTCCATTACTTGCATCTTTAGGGAGTTGCAAGAAGACTGTTTATTAGGACACGAAAGGAAAAGAAAACCACAAAGATCAAAAGGAAAGTTATCATCAGGGGACAAGTTTCTGAGGGGTGTGGGTCCTGATAGCCCTGAGTGCTTTGCTTTTATCTCTCGCTCTCTTTCTACCTGTCTACATATACATACATATCTACATATAAAACACATGTATACATACATATGTATATATACACACATATATATAAAATCTCTCCAATATGTATTATTTTCATAACAGCTTTATTGACATATAATTCACACATTTAAAGTACACAAACTAATGGTTTTTAGAATATTCACAGGATTGTACAACCATCACCACAGTAAATTCTAGAACAATTTGATCACCCCCAAAAGAAACCTCATACCCACTGGCAGTCACTGCTTATTTCCTCCAACACACCACCCCGCCCCAGTCCCTGGTAAACATTAATCTACTTTTTGTCTTTCTGGAATTGCCTATTCTGAACATTTCATATAAATTGATTCATATATGAAGTGGCCTTTTTTAACTGGCTTCTTTCATTCAGCATAATGCTTTCAAGGTTCATCTATGGTGTAGCATGTATAAGGACTTCATTCCTTTTTGTGGCTGACTAACATTCCTTTGTTGGGTCCTTTCCAATGTTTAAGTAACACGCACCTTAAACCTGAAAACTTCTCCAACTTATAAAATGTCCTGGGGTAGCTCTTCTGTCTCTCTCCCTCCTCTAATAGAAGGGGGCAGTCAGGAGTCTCGGGCATTGTGGGGCACATGGGGAGGAGTGGATACCAGAGGGGGTTCAGGGCACATAACCACCAGATGCTTGGATTTTAGCATCTTGATACAATCACAGACATTACAATCTACCCAGTAGTTTCCTTCATATTCACAGCTAAGACAGAACAGTGATTGTCCCTAAGGCACAGGCATACAAAAATCTTGCAGCTTTCTGCCCACACACAGATGGGCAATGTCCTCTGCCTGCAAAGGCCTCAGAGAGAGGACTGTCTTGCACATGTCGCCTTGCCTTCTATACCACTTCAATTCTGATTATAGGACATTTGCTGTCCCTCCAGAGTTCTTTCTGACTGGACATAAATGAGCAGGATAGTGACAAGTTTCTAAACTAGGCTAACATTTGAATTAAGATAATCCTAAAGGCAAGTGGCGTTTGGCATTGTAGGGATATATAATGGGTATGGGCTTTAGAATCAGATGGATCTGGGTTTGAATTTCCAAACTCTGTGATCATGGATAAATTCCTTAGCTTCTCCCAGCCACAATTTTCTCATCTGCAAAATGACATGATTAGAATCTATCTCAGAGGGTTTGAATCCATGCAAAGGAACTTCAGAAGAAAGGACTGGAGATCTACTTTCAAAAGATCACAGCCATTGAAAACCCTCTGGAGCGCAGTCCTACTCTGAAAAACCTGGGGTTGTCATGAATTGGAATTGACTCAATGGCAACTGTTTCTTTCCTTCTTTTTTTTTTTTTTTAATACCATAGAGTAATGGTGAGGATTAACTAAACTCTGTATATAAAGTGTTCAGCCCGGTGCCTGGCATACAGGAAGCTCTCCATAAATGGTGACTTACATAGTTACTCCTATTTCAGTAAACTTTAGTTTAATAATAAATCTTACTTTTTGTAGTGATTCGTAGCCTTTGCCTTTGGAGTCAGACAGATATAGGTTTGAATCCCGGCTTCACCAATTATTAGCTGTGTGATCTTGGGAAGACTGAGGGTCCATTTCCTCATCTGGGAACAGTTGTGCTTTATAAGGCTGTTGAGAGGTTGAACTTAGGTGATGTTTTCTTAAAGCATCTCAGCATGTGGTGGTTGCTTAGATAGTAGCTATCGCTATCAATAAGAAGGGAAATCTATCTTCAGGTATCTTGTTTTCATCACTCCAAACAGGCTCCTTGCCTTCCCACTGCACTTAGAATAAACGCTATACTCCTCTCCATGGCGTACAAAACCCTACACAATCTGGTCCTGCCTACGTAAATGACCTCATCTCCAGCCACTTTCTCCCTTTTTCTGTTACAGCCATACTGGCTTTCTTGCTATTCCTCAGACAGACCAAGTTCTTTCCTGCTTCAGGGTCTTTGCATTTGCTGTTCTCTCTCCTTATGCCTCCAGGTCTTTCTGTTGTTGGCTCCTTCTTGTCATTCAGGTTGCGGTTCAAGTGTTGCCTCCTCAGAAAGGCGTTTCTTAATCACCCAATATAGTTTCCCCGTTTTGCAGCCACTCCGTTTTATTATCCTGTTTTATTTCCTTCAGAGCATTTATCATTATTTGAAATTATCTTATTTGTCTTCATGTTTATTATCAGTTTCTCCCACTAGGTCCATGACGACAGCCACTATATCCATTTTTCTCATTGCAGAATCACGGCATCTAAAACAAGACTTGAGACATAGTTGAATATTTCTTGACTGGATGAACGGATGAATGCTGTCATGGATTGAATTGTGTCCCCCAAAAATATCTGTCAATTTGGCTAGGTCACGAGTCCCAGTATTGTGTGATTGTCTACCATTTTGTCATCTGATGTGATTTCTGTATGTGTTGTAAATCCTATCATTATGATGTAATGAGATGGATTAGTGGCAGTTATATTGATGAGATCTACAAGATTAGATAGTGTCTTAAGCCTATCTCTTTTGAGATATAAAACAGAAGCCAGCAGAGAGACATGAGGACCTCATACCACCAAGAAAGCAGTGCTGGGAGCAGAGTGTGTCCTTTGGACCTGAGGTTCCTGCGTGGAGACGCTCCTAGGCCAAGGGAAGATTGATGACGCGGACCTTTCTCCAGAACTGACAGAGAAAGCCTTCCCCTGGAGCTGATGCCCTGAATCTGGACTCGTAGCCTACTAGACTGTGAGAGAATAAATTTCTCTCTGTTAAAGCCATCCACTTGTGGCATTTCTGTCATAGCAGCACTAGATGACCAAGACAGATGCATATGGGAAAGATCTTCATTCTGGTTTCTGAGATTGTCATTATGGTGGGGGATAGTACTCCAACGTGGTATGGAACTGCCTACAGATTACATAGCAGAAGCTCATTAGGATGGATTATGACTCTACTTGAAAAGAATCCTAGTGCATTATCCTTTCGCATAGCATCACTCTTTAGAAGCTTCATCAGACATCTAAAAATATGCTTCATATCAGTCCAACCACATGAGTGGATCTGTGTAGTATTTTTTTTTTTTAACATAGGATTGCCCAGATAATTACATATGTTCTCTGCCTCACTTTGCATGTAGATTTGGACTTGGAGTACTTTCTAAATTCAGTTAAACAGGCCGTGGGAGGCATTGTGAGTATTAGACACCCGGCTTAGTAACTAATAATGAGCCGGAGTTGGGGAGATAGTTTGCTCATAAACCTATGGGTGCAGATGGTGAGTCTGCTGGCATAAATCAATGAAGTCCATAGAAGAGCCTGGGATTGACAATTTTACTGTATGTAGAAGGTTATTAAGAAAATAATTGAGAGTCTCTGGAAAAATAAGCAATGGAAGTCTGCTATTACTGCAGAATTAGCAATGGCACAATGCCCTTGACTGAGACACTTCTTTTTTCCCCCTCTTACTTCTGTTTTTGAAAAAGTTAACAATAAGTGGGAAAGGGTATGAAAATGAAACTTTAAGGATGTGGTGATCTCTAATAATTGGGTTTACCCAAATCTCTCTAGCCAGGTAGCATGTGTAGGATTCTCACCTGAGTCTCAGTCATCGTTCTCATGGCTTGTGCTTCTTGGAGTTCTCTCATAGCCTCTAACACTAGGATGATGTAAAACTAGGAAAATCAAGTGTCAAAACTAGAGGGGGTGTTCACCTGGTGGGGTTGATCCCCAAAGCTGGTCATTGGGCTCTGCTCCTAGATATTCTTATTCATAGAGATCTGCGTTTATGATTAAGTTCCCCAGGTGTTTCTGATGCAGGTGTTTTGAAACTACACTTTGAGAAACATTGATTTAGTGACTTTCACCTAATGTAGTTTAAAATTTTCAATATAACGAAACTTTACATCTCTCACCAGGACCCCTCTTTCTCTCCTGTGTGGAACTGTCTTCCAGCTGGATATGATCCATTAGGTAGTTGCCCATTATTTGCCAATGGGAAACAGATAACCCCTTATTGGGCATTGCCTCCCTCCCTTACTGCACCTCTGCAGCTGACTATTTGGCAGCCTTTTGGCCTCCTGTAATTCCTATTATTTCATCCTTATGAATAACAAAATTCCTTCTGAAATATATTTGGTGTTTTTGTTAGGTGCCATCAAGTCGGTTCACACTCATAGTGACCCTGTGTACAACAGAACAAAAAACTGCCCAGTCCTACGCCATCCTCATGATCATTGTTATGCTTGAGGCCATTGTTGCAGCCACTGTGTCAATCTAGCTTGTTGAGTGTCTTCCTCTTTTTCTCTAACCCTCTATTTTACCAAGCATGATGTCTTTCTCCAGGGACTGGTCCCTCCTGATAACACTTCCAAAGTACATGAGATGAAGTCTCGCCATCCTCGCTTCTAAGGAGCATTCTGGGTGTACTTCTTCCAAGACAGATCCGTTTATTCTTTTGGAAGTTCATGGTATGTTCAATATTCTTTGTCAACACCATAATTCAAAGACATCAATTCTTCTGTCTTCCTTATTCATGGTCCAGCTTTTGCATGCAGATGAGGTGATTGAAAACACCATGGCTTGGGTCAGGTGTACCTTAGTCCTCAAGGTGACATCTTTGCTTTTTAGCACTTTAAAGGGGTCTTTTCAAGCAGATTTGCCCAATGCAATACGTCGTTTGATTTCTTGATTGCTGCTTCCATGGGCATTGATCATGGATCCAAGCAAAATGAAATCCTTGACAACTTCAGTCTTTCCTGTTTATCCTGATGTTGGTTATTGGTTCAGTTGTGAGGCTTTTTGTTTTCTTTATATTGAGGTGTAATTCATACTGAGGGCTGTGGTCTTTGATCTTCATCAATAAGTGCTTCAAGTCCTCTTCACTTTTAGCAAACAAGGTTGTATCATCTGTATATCGCAGGTTGTTAATGAGTCTTCCACCAATCCTGATGCCGCATTCTTCTTCATATAGTCCAGTTTCTCAGATTATTTGCTCAGCATACAGATTGAATAAATAGGGTGAAAGGATACAACCCTGGCTTTAAACCACGCAGTATCCCCTTGTTCTGTTCAATCGACTGCTTCTTGGTCTACGTACAGGTTCCTTATGAGCACAATTAAGTGTTCTGGAATTCCCATTCTTTGTAATGTTATCCATAATTTGTTATTATCCACACAGTTGAATGCCTTTGTATAGTCAATAAAACACAGGTAAACATCTTTCTGGTATTCTCTGCTTTCAGCTACGATCCATCTGTCATCAGTAATGATATCCCTTGTTCCGCATCCTCATCTGAATCGAGCTTGAATTTCTGGCAGTTCCCTGTCAATGTACTGCTGCAACTGATTTTGAATGATCTTTGGCAAAATTTTACTTGCATGTGATATTAATGGTATTGTCCAATAATTTCCACATTCTGTTGGATCACCTTTCTTGGGAATAGGCATAAATATGGGTCTCTTCCAGTCGGTTGGCCAGGTAGCTGTCTACCAAATTTCTTGGCATAGACGAGTGAGCACCATTGCTAAGTGGCTGGAATTTACTGTTCTTACTATTCATAGGCTCAATGTAGTTTCCTAGTTTTTGGTTTACAGTTTAAAGCTCTTATAGCAACTTAAACTCAAATGAAGAAACTGAAGCACAAACTTTCAGTGCAAATGTCAGAGCCCTTCCTTGAGCTCTATCCTAGTGCACACGATACTTAACTTCTATCCCAGCATCAATGCCTCCCCATATCCCGCCCCATTGAAACAGGGGAGCTGGTATCTGTTGGAGAAGTGGATAGAGGAGAGCTTCAGAGAGGAAGCTGCCTTTGAGTTGGGCTGAGAAGCCCGGGCAGGACAGTCCCAGACACAGCTGAAGGGAAAGTAGTGTCTAGGAAAAGCTAACTATATGAACATAATCACACATGATGTAAAGTATTTTTCCAACTTATTAACATATATCAGAACCACCTAGGGTGAGAGGGGGAAGAGCCATGTTAAAAAGGCAGACTCCCGGACCCCAGCCTCAGAAGTTTTGATTCCATAGATCTTGGGTCAGACTCATGAATCTTAATTTTTACAAGCCTGCTCACCCAGGTGATTTTAATACAGGTGCTTTGTGCAGCTCACTTTGAGAAACACTGGCCTAGTCCAATGATAGCTTTGTACAGATGTGGAACCTGAGGCTCAGAGAGGAGAGTGACTTGCAGATTAAAAATACTCATTATGGGGTTGCTGTAAAAGAGTCTGCCTTTAAGTTGGGCTCTCAGCCATGCTCCTTAAAGTCTCCCCTAATTTGTACTTGGCTATACATTTAATACTTTTTTTATGATACTTGAAAGGGCCGTGTAATTTCATGGTCTGGTCATTACCGCTGGCATTAAAAGAATGACTATTACTGGTACTTAATATATCTTCCGTAGTTTCTTAATGACTGTGAAGTACATAGCATAAGAGCTACCTTGTTTGCATATAGAGCACATATGCACATAGCAAACACCTGTTCTCTTGGGGCGGGTTTGTCGGGCAGTAACTTCCTTCTTCCCTCAGATGCTCTAGCCATGCCCCCTCCTGTTGCCCCAGCTGTTCTGACCATATAAAGAAGAACAGTACCTTTACCACAAGTCCCCCTCACTGTTCCTTAGACCTCCATGGATCTCTAGGTACCCTCAAGTTCTAACTTTTAAGTTAGCTAGTTCTTGGAAGACAGGCAGCTTGAATAGCACACTGGTTGGTGCCCTAAAGAATTACTTTTGGGACGAAATAAGGAAACACGAGGAATGGATATACTAGTATAAATTTCTCTCTCTCCTCTCATATTTAAAAGGGAAGTTTGTGGGCTGTGGGGGTAGTATAGGAGACCCTGCTTCTTCGCCATCCTTGGTAAACTACCTTAATTGTTGAGCTTTACCCATACATTTAGTGGAGGATCGTGACATGGTAATAAGAGAGAAGATACGTTGTAATTTAGATTCATAATATTGTGTCTCCTCTTGATTCCTTGAGTTTAGAATGCTCGAAGTAGGTATGTCACAGAAAATGATGTGTGAGAGAATGAAATGTGCAGTTTCCATTTACAATTTTCTTACCCACTATAAGTATCAGGTTTGAGACTAAAGTCCCATTGTTGTTGTTAGGTGCTGTCCAGTTGATTTTTGACTTATAGCGACCCCATATGACAGAGTAGAACTGCCTCATAGGATTTTCTAGGCTGTAATCTTTATGGGAGCAGATCGCCAGGTCTTTCTCCTGTGCATTGACTAGGTGGATTCAAATTACTAACCTTTCAGTTAGCAGCTGAGCACTTAAACTTTGTGCGACTAGGGCTCCTTGAAGCACCATTAGTCCAGGATAAAAAGTTAAGGCAGCTGAAATATCTTAGAATCCTTGTCTCCTCACAGGTCTGGATTGCATTGAGCAGTGAATACATGAGGTGGGCGAGAGTCCTTCATTCCTGGGTGAGAAAGAAACATAGACAAGAAGAAACAGGATGAAGCAAGTAAGCCGATCAGTAGGAGAGGGTGAATACTAACCATTTCCCCCCTCTATCTCAGTGAGTGGCCAGCAGCACCAGCTCCTTTAACTTAACACACTTTCCCTGTCCTGGCAAGGACAAAGTGTGTTCCGATTTAAGCATCTCTTGGGAGTTTGCGGGGGTGGGGTGGGATGAGTGAATACATGAATAGATTTAGTGATTTTTGGTATGCGAAGCATTTTGCCGATTATATTACATAAACAATGTCAAAGACCCACAAAGCCTTGGTTCTCATTCCCATTACTCGCCTAGCTTTCCTGCATGCTGATTTGCCACAACCTCCAAGGGAGCTACTTCCGTAAACAGATGATGGACACCAGGATGGGGGTACAAAGGGGGAGAAACTTTCAGCATATAGACTGACTTAAGAAACACTCATTTAGATTTAATAGAATAATTATTGAGATAAATGACATACCATGTTAGTAATTGAATATTGCATAAACAAGATATAATGGCTATAATTATAGTTCTACAAATACCTTAATAGGTATATTAAGAGAAGTCAGTGAGCCACAAAGTATTTCACCAAAGGTCAGTATTTCAAGCAATTCATGAGATGTCCTAGATTGTAAATAACTACCACTTTGATTCTCCCTACCATACATTTAGTAAACAGAATTATGGCCTTCATGCCACCTTTTCTCAGTTGGCCTAAAAAGATCTGTTAGCTAACAGCATGTCCCGAACATTTACTGTTATGTGTTGGCTGATACTAGAATCTATGGGGGAGCTTGGTATTTTATGGTGCTGAAAGTTAACTGAATTGTAGTAAATATTGACTAGATGCCCTAAATATATAAATTGTAGTCTCTGTATATTAAATGGTATAGAACTTTTCTACCTTATTTAGGTTACTAGGATATTAGATAATATACTGCAATAATAACTGCTGTAGGAATTTTCGGTCATATGGCATTCACATTTATGAATCTAAATGTGTTGGACTAAAGCAACTGTACTGTAGGGAAAAACATCTGGACTTGGAGTCAAAACCAAGTTCTGATACTCACTAGCTGTGTGACCTTGAGCAAGGTACTTAACCTCCCTGATTCTCAATTTCCTTACCTGCAAAATGGGGATAATGATGACGTCTCTCTCTCTGTTGATTCTGGGGATGAAATAAATAAAATAAGGACTATTAAAGCACCTGATGCATAGTAGAAGCCTAGTGTTTGTTTTTCTCCTACAAATAGAAGCCAGTTTTCAAACAAGTGGTTGAATATAATCACTTGATAGATTATTTATAACCAGATACTAGACCTATTCGAATGACTTGTTTTAATCCATCATTATCTTTTCAAACCAGTTTTACATACGGTCACAGTGTTGGGAATAGTATAAACTTTGATGTCACACTGGAATGTTACCAAGTCCTGGCTTGTCCATTTGCTAACTGTTGCATATTGGACAAATTATATAACTTAACTATGTTTCAGTTTCCTCATCTGTAATTTGGAATAATCATAGTACCTGCCCCATAGGACTGTCATGAAAATGAAATCGTGCATGCAACATGCTTAGTAGAGCACCTGCTCATATTAAGCACTCAATGCTAGCTATTGATTTTGCTTTGAAATAATAGGCACAAAGCAGGCTCCTAATGATGGTTCACAATGGGAATGGCAACCTTCGGGGTGCTAATGGTGGGGGCTGTGGAGCTTCTGAAGAATTTCTCTTCTTGCTTATTCATCCTCCGGGTCTTAAATAATATTTGGTGCCTTGATAACAATCACCATTATAAAAAAATTATAAAGCCCATTCATTCATTCAATAAAAATGGTCATTGATAGATAATGGTGATGGTTGAACAACATGATAAACATAATTAATGTTGCTGAATTGCACATGTGAAGAATGTTGAAATGGAAAATGTTTTCTTATCTATGTAATTACCACAATGAAAAAAGGATATGTCTTAATAAAATTTTAAAATGCAAAAAAAAAATTGTAAAAAAATGGTCATTGGGTACCTACTAAGTGCTACAAAATTTGATGGGTACTAGATATACAGTCATGAACAAAACTGTCATGGCCCTAGATCTCATGAAGCTTGTATTCTAGGTCATTTGTAGGGTACTATGCTTGGTGCTGGAGCCCTGGTGGCACAGTAGCTAAGAGCTTGGCTACTAACCAAAAGGTCAGCAGTTCGAATTCACCAGCCGCTCCTTGGAAACCCTATGGGGCAGTTCTACTCTGTCCTATAGGGTCACTATGAGTTGGAATTGACTCGATGACAATGGGTTTGGTTTTTCAGGTTTTATGCTTGGTGCTGAGGATCCCTGATGGTGCAGTGGTTAAGCACTCGGCTGCTAACTGAAAGGTCAGAGGTTTCAAATGCATCAGCTGCTCTGCAGGAGAAAGAACTGGCAATCTGCTCCCTTAAAGATTATAGCCTTGGAAACCCTATGGGGCAGTTCTACTCTGTCATATAGGGTCGCCATGAGATGCAATCGACTTGACGGCAACGGGGATGCTTGGTGCTAGGATATCATGTGTTATAGCCTTGGGAAGTTTACGATCTAGTTAAACCATCTTAAACCCTTTCTGGAGTAGGACAGATTTTAATTGGAAAAAATAATAATGCAGTCTAGCTGGGTTGATCAGGCCCAGGTTCATAAAAATAAATGATACAGTGTGGTGTGGCTGAGCACCAATTGAGTGAAAGATTATGCTAGAAGAATTCAAAGGAAGAAATGATCAATTAAGGTGACTTATGATCTAATTGATTCCAGGATTATATGTTTGGGGGGGGGTAGGGGGATGAACTTGGGCCAGGATTTATAGTACAAGTAGTACTTAGATGTTGGAGAAGTGGATTAAAAGTAGTGAACGAAGGCAAGGAGACATAAATGTGTGTGGCAAGATTAAGGAACAATGCATAGACTATTTTGACAAAAGGAGAAAAATTTTATGTAGGATGTTATATGTAGTTGGCACTATATAGTAGAGGAAGTAGATAGGAGTCATGTTTGGGGGAACTTGAAAATCAGACAAGGAGTTTAGACTTTATCTTGCAGCTGATAGCCTACAGGATGCCACTGAACTTATCTAAACAGGGAGATAATGTTTACAAAGCCACATTTTTGTAAGCTGGAGGTTTCAGTGTGTAAGCTGCGTTGTTTAGGTACATATTGGAGGAGGGTTAATGGACAATTGGAATAGTACCCGCATGAGGAGATGAGGTCTAGGGTGGGAACAGTGGTAATTAAAAGAAGCATTGCAGCAATTCTAACCCTACAAATTTATTTCCAGGAATTAATTAGACAATGGTGTCAAGGTGTACAAAGATATTTTTTTTGCACTTTTTTTTCCTTTATATTTTATTGTACTTCAGGTGAAGGCTTACAGAACAAATAGTTTCTCATGAAACAGTAGTACACATGTTGTTTTATGACAATGGTTAACAACCTCACAACATATTAACCATCTAACTTCTCAACCTTTTTTTTTGGTGAAAATACACATAGCCAAAGATAC
>NW_004444004.1:11955230-11956510 GCF_000243295.1 Trichechus manatus latirostris | reverse complement strand
GAGCTGCTCTCAGGATTCTTTGTTTGTCTTTGGTTTTGGCGAGTGTGATGATGATATGCCTTGGTGATTTCCTTTTGGGGTCTCTTCTATATGGGGTTCGTTGAGATTCTTGGATGGCCAACTTTTCATCTTTCATGATATTGGGGAAGTTTCTTTCAGCAGTTCCTCAATGATCCTCTCTGTGTTTTTTGTTTTCTCCCCCCGTTCTGGAATTCCAATCACTCATAAGATTTTGCTTTTAATTGTGTCCCACATAACTCTCAGGGTCTCTTCATTTTTCTTTGTCCTTTTTTCTGAGTTTTTCTGAAATAGTGTTGTATCCAAGTGTTTGTCTTGAATTCCGCTGATCCTGTCTTCCACCGTTTGAAATCTGCTCCTCAGCCCTTCTATGACATCATCCATTTCTGAAATCTTGTTGTTTATCTTTTGGATTTCTAGTTGTTGTTTTTGTATAATTTCTAGTTGTGAATTCATTTTGGCATTTTGTTCCTGCACCATCTTCCTGAATTCTTTGGATTTTTTGTCTGTATTTTCCATGAATTTGTCTATTTTTTCCTCATGTTTGTCAGCCTTTTGCCTCAGTTCTTGGAGAATTCTGAGTATTAGAGATTTGAATTCCCTATCAGGTAGTTCTAGTGCATTTTCTTCCCCAGGAGATTCGTCTGGTGTTTTATTTTGAACGCCTACTGGAACCATCCTGTCCAGTTTTTGTAAATGTTTTGATATTGTCTGCTGTTTTCGGGGCATTCAGTAGTTATTTTTCTCGTTTATTGATTGTAGATTCGTTTGTTTCGTCCCTTTTTTTAAAAAAAATTTGACTATGTCTGAGCAGGCCGACTGTGTGTTCTTTGTTGTTTGCTCGTCTGTGCGCTCAATCCTTTTTGCCTCCTTCTCCAACTGCAGGGTCAGTCACTCAGATATGGTACAGCAGGGCAGGTCTATCTGAAGAGGAGTTACTGGGATGGGTTGTTTGTGGCACTTACTACAGCCACCAGGGCTGGTCGGTAATCAGTGCAGGGCAGGTTCCAGTAGGCCATGCCTGTGCTGCTTGGTGGTGTGATGTCAAGCGCACGGTGCAGGTAGGCAGGATGCAGCAGGTAGATGGTTATGTGTGGAGATAAGATGGATATGGGAGAGAGGAGAGAGGAATAGGAGTCAAAAACATACAAACAAACAAAAAAGAATGTTAGGGGAGCTTGCTGTTGGAATGGAGAGATGAGAGACTATGAAATGGAGAAAAACAGAAAGGGGAAGAAGAAGAAAAGAAAAGAATGAATAAA
>NW_004444004.1:11884472-11954435 GCF_000243295.1 Trichechus manatus latirostris | reverse complement strand
GTTCTCTGTCAGTTTTCTCACTCCATTTGGTGCTTGGCTGAGTTCTTTATCTCTTCATTTGATGTTTTAGGGTTTCAGGATTGTTGTATTCTCTGTTCGGCTTAGTTTTTCGGATCTTTGCTGTGGAGGGACGGCATGGTGCTTCTGCCTAGAGTGCCATTTTGCTGGAACTCTCTGTACAAAGATGTTTATCACAGCATCTTATATATTTTTTAAAGAAATAAAACATTACAAATGTGATTGAAAAGTCTTGTTTTAATCCCTCCTCTCCCATATCCCATTAGCCTCTTTCCCTACTTTGTAACTGCTATCATGAATTTGGTGTTTATCATCTACATGCATATTTTACTATTTGTATACCATGTTTGCATCTACAAGCAATATAAAGTACTATTTGCAAGTTTTAAAACTATGTAAATGGTGTTATATATATCCTCTGAAACATTATTGTGTTAAAAATTTTTCAGTTCACTGTATGTAGCTCTGGGGGCAGTGGTGGTTCAGTGGTAGAATTCTCACCTTCCATAAGGGAGAAGACCTGAGCTCAGTTCCTGGCCAGTACACCTCATGCGCAGCCACCACCTGTCTGTCAGCGGAGGCTTGCATGTTGCTATGATTCTAAACAGGTTTCAGTGGAGCTTCCAGACTCAGATGGACTAGGAAGACAGGCCTGGTGATCTACTTCTGAAAATTAGCCAGCAAAAACCCTATAATATACAACAGTCCGTACGATCCCGTTGAACATGGGGTAGCCATGAGTGTGTGTGTTTGGCGGGGGGTAAGGGGGGGACAGCAACTCAATGGCAGCTAGCAACAACAACTTATGTAGCCCTAGTTCAGTAGTTCTCAAACTTCAGCATGCAGCAGAATCTCCTGAGGGCCTGTTACAGCACCCTTCAGTTTCTGATTCAGTAGGTCTGGGTTAGGGCCCAGGAATTTGCATTGCTAACAATTTTGAGAACAACTGCTCTAGTTCCTTCATCTTAGCTGCAGAATAGTACTCCATTGTCTAAATGTACCACAATATATTTACCCATTTTCTTGTCGAGGGACATTTATGTTGTTTCTAATTTTTCATAATTAAAATGTTGTAGGGGACATTGTTGTATATGTCTCCTTGTGTCCATGTGTGAGAGTTTCTATAGAATATATATATATATATATATATATATACCTAGGAGAAGTTGCTTAGTGGTAGGGAAAGTACATCTTCACCTTAACGACATATTACCAAATTATTCTTCAAAGTGGCTGTATCCACTTATACTCTCCTTAGCTGTGTGTTTTTAAATTTTGATTTAGTCCAGTTTATCAATTTTTTTCTTTTGTGGATTGTGCTCTTGGTATCACATCTAAGAACTCTTTGCGTAATGCAAAATCACAACGATTTTCTTATATGCTTTCTTCTTTAGAAGTTTTAAAGTGTTATGTTTTACATTTAGGCCAGTGGTACCTTTTGAGTAAATTTTAATATAGCCTATGAGGTATGGATTTAGGTTCATTTTGTGGCATATGGATGTCTGAATTTTTCAACACCATTTGTTGAAAAGACTATCCTTTATACATTTAATTTCCTTTTGGCCATTGTAAAAAATCAGTTTACTATGTGTGGGACTATTTCTTCTTCTTTTTTTTAATTAGAGAGCTTTATCGAGATATATTTTACATACCATAACATGCACCCATTTTAAGTGAACAATTCAATTATTTTTAGTATATTTACAGAGTTGTGCAACCATCACCACAGTCTAATTTTAGAACATTTCTTTCACCCTCAGAAGAAACCTTGTGCCCATTAGCAGTTACTCCCCTTTCCTGGTTCCCACCCCTCCCTCCAAGCCCTTTAAAACAAACAAACAAACAAACATGTTGCCATCTAGTCGATTCTGACTCGTAATGACCCTATAAACCGCTAATCTATTCTCTGTCTCTATGGATTTGCCTATTCTGAACGTGTTACATAAATGGAATCATATACTATGTGGTCTTTTGTGACTGACTTTTTTCACTTAGCATAATGTTTTCAAGGTTTACCTATGTTGTAGCATGTATCAGTACTTTATTCTTTTTTTTAATTGCGGAATAGTATTCCATTGTATGGATATACCACATTTTGTTTATTCATTCATCAGTTGATGGACATTTGAGTTGTTTCCACTTTTTGGCTATTATAAATAATGCTGCTATGAACATTCATGTACAAATTTTAGTGTGGACATATATTTTCAATTCTCTTAGGTATAGCCCTAAGATTGGAACTTCTGGGTCACATGGTAACTCTATGTTTAACTTTTTGAGGGAACTGCAAAACTGTTTTCCACAGAAGCTGCACCATGAAGCTGCACCATTTTACATTTCCACCAGCAATTACTCTACATTCTCGTCAACATTGTTATTTTTTAAATTATTATTATTGTAGCCATTCTGGTGGGTGTAAAGTGGTATCTCATTGTGGTTTTGTCTTGTATTTCCCTAATGACTAATGATGTTGACTATCTTTCCGAGGGCTTGCTGGCCATCCTATATATTCTCTGGAGAGATGTCTATTTAAAATTTTTATCCATTTTTTAATTGAGTTATTTATCTTCTCACTATCGAATTTTAAGGCTTCTTCATGTATTCTATGTTTAAGTTCCTTACCAGGTGTCTTAGTTATGTAGTGTTGCTATAACAGAAATACCACAAGTGGGTGGCTTTAACAAACAGAAATTTATTTTCTCACAGCTTAGGAGGCTAGAAGTCCGAATTCAGGGTGCCGGCTCTAGGGGAAGGCTTTCTCTCTGTTGGCTCTGGGGAAGGTCCTTGTCTCTTCTGAGCTTCTGCTCCTGGGCAATCTTCATGTGGCTTGGTATCTCTCATCCCCCATCTCTGTTTCCTTGTTTAATCTCTTTTATATCTCAAAAGAGATTGGCTCAAGACACACCCTACACTAATCCTGCCTCATTAACATAACAAAGACAAGCCATTCCCAAATAGGATTATAACCACAGGCGTAGAGGTTAGGATTTACAGCACATATTTTGGGGGTCACGGTTCAATCCATAACCACATATATAGTTTTCAAATATTTTTTCTCAGTTTGTTGGAGGCATTATCTTCTTGATGGTATCCTTCGATGTACAAAATTTTAAATTTTGATGTTCAATTTATTTCTTTTATTGCTGATGCTTTTTGGTGTCATATCTAAGAAATTGTTGCATAACCCAAGGTCATGAAGATTTACTCCTATGTTTTCTCTTAATATTTTTATAGTTTTAGCTCTTATATTTAGTTCTTTGATTCATTTTAAGTTAATTTTTGTATATGGTGCAAGGTAGGAATCAAAATTCACTATTTTGCATGTGGATATTCAGTTGTCACAGGACAGTACTCTTTTTTGGGCTTTCTATTCTGTTCCATTAACCCATATAGCTTTACTTTAGATTTATAGTAAGTCTAAAATTTAGGTGAGCCTTCAACATTCTTTTTTTTAGTGTTTTTTTTTTAATTTTATTGTGATTTAGGTAAAAGTTTACAGTGCAATTTAGTTTCTCATTCAAAAATTTATACACAAATTGTTCTGTGACATTGCTTACAATCCTCACGATGTGTCATCAGCACTCTACCCCTTCCCCAGGTTCCGAGTGTCCATTCGTCCAGTTTTCTTGTATCTTCCTGTCTTCTCATCTTTGCTTTTGGGCAGGTGTTGCCCATTTGGTCTTGTATACTTGACTGACCTAAGAAGCACATTCCTCATATGTGTTATTGTTTGTTTTATATAGGCCTGTCTAATCTTTGGCTGAAAGGTAGACTTCAGGAGTGGCTTCAGTTCTGAGTTAGCAGGTGTCCAGGGGCCGTAGTCTCAGGGGTTCTTCCATGTTCTGTGAGACTAGTAAGTCTAGTCTTTTTTTGTGAATTTGAATTTTGTTCTATGTTTTTCTCCTACTCTGCTCAGGGCCCTCTATTGTGATCCCTGTCAGAGCGGTCAGTGGTGGTAGCTGGGCACCATCTGGTTCTTCTGGGCTCAGGCTGGTAGAGGCTGTTGTTCATGTGGGCCATTAGTCCTTTTACTAATATTTTCCTTGTGTCTTTGGTTTTCTTCATTTTCCTTTGGTCCAGATGGGATGGGACCAATAGATGTACCTTAGATAGCTGCTTGCAAGCTTTTAAGACCCCAGACACTACTCACCAACGCAGGATGTAGAACATTTTCTTTATGAATTATGTTATGCCAGTTGCTCTAGATGTTCCCTGAGACCATGGTCCCCAGACCTCAGTCCCACTATCTTGGTCCCTCAAGGTGTTTGGATGTCTCTAGGAAGCATCTATGACTTTATCTTGGTCGAGTTGTGCTAACTTCCCCTCTATTGTGTTTTCTTTCCCTTCACCAAAGTTAACACTTGTCTTCTATCTAGTTAGAGATTTCCCTTTCTTCCCCTCCCCTCCCTCATAACCATCAAAGATTGTTTTATCCCATCCTTTGATTTTTAATATATTTATGTCTTTGTGTCTAAGATGTGTCTCTTGTAGACAGCATATTGATGTGTCATTTTTTTTATCCTTTCTGCCACTCTGTCTCTTTATGGGGGCATTTATTCCATTTACATTCAGTGTGACTATTGATAGGTATGAGTTTATTGCCTTCATATTGTTGTGCTTTTTTTTTTTTTTTTTTGTGGCGCTGGTAATTTCTTTGTTCCTCTTACTTTCCTGTGCTCAGTTCCTTTCGTTTGTGGATTTTCTTATATTTCATTATTATAGATTTTGTGTTTATTGAGTATGTTTTTCTTCTTTTTAATTTTGATAAATATATTTGATAACTTTCTTTGTGGTTACCTTGAAATTTACCCTTATCTTCCTAAGCTTGAACCTATCTTTTATTACGTGGTATCGCCTTGATTTCCTCTCCATTTGAAAGTTCTATACTTACACAGTTTGTTTCCCCTTTTATTGTTTTGACGTGGTTGTCATTTACAGATTGACATTTCTGGTTCTCTGTTTTATGTCTTTAAGCTTTGTTTTATTATTGAGAGTTCTTTGCCTAGGTTGGTATCTGACTGATGCTGCTTTGTGTCCTAGACTCTGATTGTTGTCTGACGTTGTTGGTTCTCTAACCAAAGGACTCCCTTTAATATTTCTTGTATGTTTGATTTGGTTTTTACAAATTCCCTTAATTTCTATTTATCTGGATACGTCCTAATTTCACCATCGTATTTGAGAGAGCATTTTGCAGGATATATTTTGTTTAGTTCGCAGTTTTTTTCTTTCAAGATTTTTTACATGTCATCCCATTGCCTTCTTGCATGTGTAGTTTCTGCCAAATCATCAGAGTTTAGTCTTATTGTTTCCCCTTTGTTAGTGACTTTTTATATTCTTGAGCTCCTCTTAGGATTTTTTCTTTGTCTTTGGTTTTAGAAAGTGTAATTATGATGTGTCTTGATGACTTTCTTTTGAGGTCTATCCTATATGGGGTTCATTGAGCTTCTTGGATGGTCAGCTTTTTATCTTTCATGATATTTGGGAAGTTTTCTGCCAACAAATCTTCAACAATCTTCTCTATGTTTTCCATTTTCTCCCCCTGTTCTGGAACTCTGATCATGAACAAATTTTTGCTCTTGATTGTGTACCCCATAACTCTTAGGTTTTCTTCATTCTTTTCTCTGAAATTTCCTTAAACATAGTAACATCCATGGAGTTGTCTTCAATCTCACTGATTCTGTCTTCCATTGTTTCAAATTTGCTTCTAAAACCTACTGAGTTGCCCATTTCTGTAACTTTGTTGTTTATCTTTTGAATTTCTAGTTGCTGTTTTTATATGATTTCTAATTGTTTATTTATTTTATGTTTCATTATTGTGTTATTTTCCTGAATTCTTCTATTGCTTTGTCTGTGTTTTCCTTGATTTTGGCTATGTTTTTGTTGGTTTTGTCTGTGTTTTCCATGATTTTGTCTAATTTTTCCTTAGTTTTGTCTGTATTTTCCTTGATCTCTTTCCTGATCTCTTGGAGAGCTCTAAATATTAGTCTTTTGAATTCCATATCGTGTAGTTCCACTGCCTTTTCTTCTACTAGAAGATTATCAGATTCTTCATTTTGGTCACTTGCTGGAGCCATCTTGTGCTGCTTTTTTATATGTTTTGGTATTGCCTACTGTCTCCAAGAAATTAAGGTATTATTTTATTTATTTATTTATTGTATATTTGTTTCATTTCTCCTTTTTTGTTTTGTTTTGTTTTGATATGTCATGGCAGGCAGACAAGGTGTGCTTTGCTGCTTGCTCATCTATGGGGATGATAGCTCCCGCCACTTTGTCCAGGGGTGCAGGGCAACAGCAGGCAGGATGAGCCCACTTCACTGTACAATGGTTTGGCAAGGTTGCTGAGGATGGACTGGGCTGTCTGTGCCTTGATGTTGGCCCAGCGGTGTGGAAGCATTCACAACCCCTCACCAGATGGGCAGGGGTGTTGGATGGGGAGTGGTATGGGCTCACTTCCCATTGTTCAGCAGCTAATGGAGTGACAGGAGGGAAGGGGCAGTGTGGGTCCAGTACGGTTGCAGGCCTGAGCTCCAGGGACACTCTAGCCATGGCAGTATGGCGGGGGGAGGGGGGAGGTGGTGTTTGGGGCTATGTGGGAGGAAGAAAGAAAAGAAAGCAGAAGAAAAAATGAGGGCAGCATGGCAGTAGCTCATGTGTGGGGGTGGGGTGGACCCAGGGGCTGGTGGGAAATGGGGTAAGATAGCATATGGGGCTAGGTGGGGGGAGAAAGAAAAGAAAAAAAGTGTTTACACGGTGGCGGCTGGCGAGTGGAGGCAGAATTGACGTGGGGCAGAGGTGGGCCAGTGTGCTGGTGGCACTCTATCTGTGGCAGCATGGTGGAGGCCAGTGGGAAGTGGCATACAGGGCTAGGTGGAAGGTGCAAAGAAAAGGAAGAGAGAGAAAGAAAAAAGAAGAAAAATAAATAAATAATAATTTTAAAAAATGGCATCATGGTGGGTGCCGATGAGTGAGGGTGGGGCAGATCTGGGGGCCAGTGGGAAGGGAGGGGAGGTGACATATGGGGCTAGGTAAGAGGGAGAAAGAAAAGAGCAAAAGGGAAAAATAAATAAATAAATAAATAAAATAAACATAAAATGGTGGTGTGGCTGGAGCCAGTGAGTGGGGGTGGGGCAGACCCAGGGTGGCTTTCTAGCAGCGGTGGTGCAGTGCAGACTGACAGGAAGGGGGATAGGTGGTGTAAGGGGTAGGTGGGAGGGAGAAAGAAAAGGAAAAAAGAGAAAAAAAAAAGGTGTGTGGTAGAAAGGGTAAGATGGGCTGCGGGGGTGGGGTCTCATACTGTGGACCTCAGTGGTGAGGGCTGCTGGGTTGGTGGGGAGGTTCTTGCTTCTACTCACCAGAAGGGTGAGGGGTGGGAAAGCGTGTTTCTCTAGTTACTGGCTGTTCTCTCTCCTCTTGCGAGTTTCTTAAAGTTGCCTTCCTGTACTCACTGTCCAGGTTCATTGTTGGCTGTGCTTCAAGATGGCAACACTGTGCTGTGTTAGTTGGCAGGGGACCACCACTCCGTATCTGTCCTTGTTCTCTGTTTTCTGTCAGTTTCTTCTTCCATTCAGTGTTTGATCTAGTTCTTTATCCCTTTATTTGATGCTTAGGGATCCAGGATTGACATTTGTATTTGTTTTACTTAGTTTTTCTGGTCTTTGCTGCAGAGGGACAGCGTGGTGTGTCTGTCTAGAGTGCCATGTTGGCTCTGCCTCTCTCAACATTGTTCTTTTTAAAGATTCTTTTTGCTATTCTAGTTACTTTGCCTTCCCATACATATTTTATAATCCTGTAAGCGTTGTCGTCAAGTCGGTTCCTACTCATAACGACCCTATAGGTCAGAGTAGAACTGCCCCACAGGGTTTCCAAGGAGTGGCTGGTGGATTTGAACTGCCAACCTTTTGGTTAGCAGCTGAGCTCTTACTCACTGTGCCATCAGGACTCCAATCATCCTACTGTGAATGCTTATTAATTGTAATAGCTACTGATACTTTTATTTTCTATGTAGACAGTCATATTATATACAAATATAAATCATTTTGCTCTTCTTTGAAACCTATACACCTTTTTATTTTCTTGTCTTACTGCACTGGTAACATCCCTTAGCACAATATTGAACACAAGCATAGACAGAGGGTATCCATGCCCTGTTTCTAATTTTAAAATGAATGCTTCTAGTATTTTCCCATTAAGTATGGTGCTTATTGTTGGTTTGTAGTAGACGTCTTTTATCAGGTTGAAAAAGTTCTCTTCCATTCCTATTTTAATAAGAATTTTTATTTCTTTCATGAACTATCACTTTGAGTCTTTCGTGCCTATATGAAGATTTTTTCTTGTCTACCCTTTAAATGTAAATGTAGTCTTTTAAAGGTCCCAGGATTATCCTGTGGTCACATTTCCAACTCTTTGGCTAGTACAGGCTATGACCTTGTCTTTTGTACATGTGTGAACATTAAAATTTAAGATCCTAGTTAAGAGGCACCAACACATATCCCCCAGGCTACTGTAATATTAGTTCATATGCTTACTGCTCTGGTTTTCATGTTCCTCTTAATTTTTGGTCTATAGTGATTTCCTTTACCTTCATGAAGACTCAGTTAAGCATTTATAAGGCTGTTTTTTTTTTAATCCCTCATTTATGGACATTTTACAGCAGGAAAGTTTTGGAGATCCTAGTTCACTATACTGTTGGAAACTGAAGATTATGACATTGTTTATAAATGAAAAAAATACTGGAAATAACACAAATGTTTTTCTAGTGTCCAGCAGAGTGGCTTGCAAATATTAGGCACTTGATAAATATTTGTTGAATGAATGCATGTTTTCTGAGCACTTTATGACTGACAGTTTATGGGGGAAGAAGAGGAGAATGGAGTAAGGCAATATAACAAGGCTTTGATCCAGGGAGAATGATGGTTCCACTGATAGACAAAGGGAAAACCAAAGAGACATAGATTTATAGGAAAATATATGAGTTTGATTTTAGCTATTTTGAGTAGGAGGTGGCAGAAGGATGTGTTGCTTGAGATTTTCAGCTGGGTATGTAGGATTAAAGCTCTGGAGAAAGGTCAAGGGCTGGATGTATAAATTAGGAAATTAGTTACAATAAGGTGATGGTTGAAACCATGACATTAGCTGCTGTCATGGGGTAGAGAGTATAGAGTAAGAAAAGTAGGGGTCTTTGTTTCAGCCTTGATTGTGGTGGAAAGAGAAAGCACAACCTATGAAGGACATGTATATAAAAGGTATGGTCAAAGAAATAGGATAATTATGACAGTGTAGTACCACTCTCTCTCTCTCTCTCTCTCACACACACACACACACCATGGAAGGAGAGAAATTTTAGGGAAGAGAAGGTTATTTAAGCAGAAGGTGGTAAATAGATTCAGATACTATGTAGAGATCAAATAAAGATCCCTGGATTTAGCTGCTAGGAATGACCCTATTTATGACCCCATGAGACTAAGCAGGTTACATTATTTCTTTGTTATCTATGGTATAACTTTCATTTTGAGTCTAATCAAAGAATCAGGAGGAATGGTTTAGGTTATGATTTTTTCCACATGTGTATGTTCTTGGGTATACCTATATACACACATAAACACATCTTTTAAAGTACATCTTGTTGTTGTAAACATCTCTAAATGTAACTGTGGAAAAGCCACTTATAGTTTTCCTGCTGTTTAAAAGCAACATTATACTCTGTTTAAATATTTTTTAGACTGTTAAGAGGAAAATATACATGGCCCCTTAAAAAATTAAATGAGATTGGAGGAGGTTTGAAGGATGTTACAGAAGTTTCTAAGGAAACCAACTGTGTGCTAATGTCCAGTAAAAGTCACATGCTGTGAACATGTGTAGGGTACAGCCATAATCCACCCCTCCCCTTTTTTTCTTCCTGCTAACGAGGAAGGAAATTTTAGAGGCTAGAAGCTTGGAAAGGAAAATAGGACTTTCTTAGAAGAGTTGTAAACTGGCAACGATAGGTCTGGCCTGCTAGTGGAAGTATCAAAGATTGAATGAAAGCTATTTGAAAGAGCTTTTTTATGATAAGCTGTATTAAGGCTTTAAAGTGCTGGGGCCATATTTAGGAGATATACATACTCCTATGGATTTCTGACTCTAAAAAAAATATTCCAGGTGAGTTGGGAAGTCATTGTTTATTTTGATGATGAACGACTAGAATTAGACTGAACAACAATGGCTGCTGCTTCATCAAAAGCTATCTCATTTCAACTAGTGTTAAAATCTTACTAAAGGTTATGTGTCATATTTTCTTATGCTATAATTTGAAATTACTTATTATTATTTTAATAGTTTTATTTGTACATAAAAGCTTAAATGTGTATGTGTATGTATATGTGTGTAACACGTGCAGATGTACCCTGATATTCCCCTTAGTTGTTATTTACAATGGGAAGTTTGACACTAGGATTTCAACAGCAAAGGGAGTGGTTGTAAACGAAGCACAGGATTAATTTGAGTCTATGGTCCTGAAGGAGGGAAGATTTACAATATGGAAGTCAAATAGGGAACAGAGGTCAATGTCGAGGCAAAAGTTAGGATAGCAGAGGCAGACATACTGCTGTAGCGATAAGAAGTCTTTGAGATACAGACCAAACATGTCTGGGTCAGAGAGCCTCTTATACTTTTCCTGGCTGTAGCAAAGAACAACTGGCTTCCCAGGGAGTGGCCAGGCCATGGCTAGAGGCTGGCAAGCAACTGCGCCATCCTACTTTGCTACCTTGGCTATTCTTCAAGCTGGAACAGATCCTGACAGGACTCTTTCTGCTTGGACTATTCGGCCATCACCTAGACAGCCTGTATAACTGATGGCAGCGCATCTGATCTGTAGGCCTCACATCCTGGAAGAAGGGAAAGCCTCCAGACTGTTAGCACTGCAATCCTAAACCTACAAAATGATGGCAAACATCACAGGAACACACAGTGCTTATTGCTTAAATATTGCATTTAAGATGGAAATTTCCTGAAAAACGAATGTAATGACAGTGAAGGATGGAACAGCATGAATCAATTTGTAGCCATTAGGTTTTTTATTTTTCTATTCCAAATGTATCACAAGAATTTGAAATGAGATGAAAAGGAATATATCCTTAAACATTCAGATAATTGATTTGGCCTATGATAAAGCAAATCCATGTAATAAAACTGTTCTCTGAAATTCTGTCTATGTGTAAAAGGGGTAAGATAAATAGGGAGATTTTCTATAGTTGCTTCTATAAGCCTTAAAATAACTCAAGTCGGAGGATTTTTTCTTTTTGTGCTGGAAAATTTTCATTTTTTGGATAACTTGTTATACTACAGTAAATTCGATGAACCCCCCACAGACTTCTCATAACTTATTCATGGAACCTCACAGGATCACTTGGTTTTCTCAGCTATAACATATCAGCTTGGCTACAAATATTTAATTCTAGGGTAAATCAAGTCTTTCTTTCTTTTCCAGTTAAGCCGCTTGAAATCACAAAGCAGATGTCCAATATTTGACTGTGATTATTGAGCAGTATGTTGAGATTAAGTTCTTTGTTGCCTGTTGTCTTTAGATGGAAATTATTTCATCAGTAAGATCTGTTGCATATTTGTCTTGATATTTCCCTCCACCCATGTGAAAGACCAGTGGGTTGAATATTTGACAGAACCCTAGCCTGCTGTGATATAAGAAGGGAATGAATTACTTCTTCCCCAATGTGGGCAGTAAAGGTTTCAAAATACCCGATAGCCAAGGCCTGAGTTGTTCATAGGAGCTGTTTGAAGCAAATCTATGATGTCACTGCTGCCTGGCCTCACCCCTGGCTGCTCTTCTATGGGGTGAATGCCCCTGACCCTATGCAGAGGACTTCCCTGCTTTCTCTCATTTCATTTTCTTACTCTGTCAGTGCATAGGCTGCAGTCATTTGCCCAGGGTTGTTCTTTTCTCTAAGGGAGCATACTTGAGCTGATGTGAGGCTCTTTATCAATTCTCTACACCCACCTATGTTCAGAACCAGCATCCTCTGACCTCTTGGAGGAGTGAAGCAGTGAGTTGGGATGGTAGGGATAGAATTTACTGTGATCAGAGATTCAACTGCAAAATCCAAACCAGCCTTAGGCATGGATAGAATAGGTGCTCAGTTACATAGTATGATTTGGACATACTCTCATTCTGCTTTGCCCTCCAAATATCCTCATGAGCTTACCATGGTGCTTGATACTCTACTATTAAAGATGAATTCCTCTAGCTTAGACGTTCTTCTCTACGGAATACAAATTTTGGTGCCTAGCACATGCTCAGGTACTTGGTAGATTTCCAAGCTTTAGCTGAATGAGTAAGTGAATAGGAGGAATTATCTATTAAATTAATTCATAATGAAATATTAATAGGGACAGCTAGGTTACCAGATGAGTTGGTCACTTATAATGCCTCTCAAACTTTCATGTCATAAGGATCATCTGAGACTGTTGTTAAAAAACAGATTCTGACGTAGTAGGGCTAGACAAAGTCTGAGAGTCTGCGTTTCTAGCAAGTCCCTAGGTGAGGCTCCTGTTACACCACACTTTGAGTAGAAAGGATTTAGAAGATCTTAGGGCAGGATTTCCCAACTTGCCTAATTGAAGAATTACTTGGGGTATCTGTTAAACATTCGAAATCAGAATTTTTAGGGGATTGACTTAGGAATCTGTATTTTTAACAAGTGCTTCAGGTGATTTGCATGATTGGCAAAACAAATCCTTTGGAACGGGGCACAGGCTTAAAAACATGGGGGCATTGGGGTGTCCATGGGCCTCCCGGAAGTGAAGAAGAGACTCAGAGATGACACTGGTACAGGTTAGAAAACAAATAGGTGCAATTTTTCTATATAGCCATTTCTATAGATGGCCTGGAGTTAGAGAGTAGAGGGAAAATGAGGAACGATTTGTATTTTTTTCCATAGATGCTATTGGTGTCACTTTTTACTAGCACGAAGCATTACTTGGTTTTCTGTTTTTTTTATTGTACTTCAGGTGAAGGTTTACAGAACAAATAGTTTCTCATTAAACAGTAGTACACTTATTGTTTTATGACATTGGTTAACAACCCCACGACATGTCAACCCTCTCCCTTCTCGACCTTTTTTTTTTTTTTTTTTTTGGTGAAAATATACATAGCCACAGATACACCATTCCAAAAATTTCTACATGCACAGTTCAGTGACATCGACTATGCTCTTCCAATTGTGCTGCTATTCTCACTTTAGATGAAGGTTTACAGAACTAGTTTCTCATTAAACAGTTAGTACACATGTTGCCCTATGACAGTGGTTAACAACCTCACTACACATCAACACTGTCCTTACTCAACCTTGGGTGCCCTATCACCAGCTTTCCTGTCCCCTTCTGCCTTCTAGCCCTTGTCCCTGGACTGCTGTGCCTCATTAGTCTCGTTTTGTTTTATGGGGCTGTCCAATCCCCGGCTGAACGGTGAACCTCGGAAGTGACTTCACCACTGAGCTAAAAGGGTGTCTGGGGGCCATACTCTTGGAGTTTCTCCAGTCTCCTTTAGGCCAGTAAATCTGGACTTTTTGTGTGTGTGTTAGAATTTTGTTCTACATCCTTCTCCAGCTCTATCCAGAACCCTCTGTTGTGATCCCGGTCAGAGCAGTCAGTGGTGGTAGCTGGGTACCATCTAGCTGTACTGGTCTCAGTCTGGTGGAGGCCTTGGTAGTTGTGGTCCATTAGTCCTTTGGGCTAATCTTTTCCTTGTATCCTGTTCTCTTCTTCTCCCTTGCTCCTGAAGGGGTGAGACCAGTGGAGTATCTTAGATGGCTGCTCACAGGCTTTTAAGACCCCAGACGCTACTCACCAAGGTAGAATGTAGAATATTGTCTTTATAAACTGTGTTATGCCAGTTGAGCTAGATGTTCCCCGAGACCATGGTCCCCACAGCCCTCCACCCAGCAGTTCAGTCCCTCAGGGAGTTTGGATGTGTCTATGGAGCTTCCATGACCGGTTTTCTGGGTTTTTGTTTTGCTCCTCAAGTAAGTTTAGTATCTTAAAAACAGCCAAGTTGGTAAACAAATCTTTGGATGTAACTTTTTCGCTTCAAACAGTTTTCCTTATGTTTGTCTTCTCTGTGAGTTTTTAAACCTTGACCCTTTCTTCATCGTGGGTTCTGTGAAACATTGGGAAACTTTATTTTCTCAGACTAATAAGACCGAGATGCGAGGGAATAGTCTATTAAGCAGGGTTGCTGTCATTTCTCTAATATCCATCCACCGAGCCATGGAGCAGCATGAGGCCCAGCAGTAGGATGTAGTCAGCGATGCACTTCAGTCTGCAGCTATTCTGGTGTGATATTATTTCAGGCATCACCGACAACCGAGGTGAAAGCTTCTCAAATAAGACATTCTGAACGAGATGTGCTGCAAGCGTGAGAGGCTGCTGGAGACAGGCAGGTAGCCTCATTGGCAGATAGGAGCTAGGAAAATCGGGGCACTGTGAAAATATCACTGACTTGCCAGAGGCCACATTACACTTTGGTGGCATGGTTTATATTTGTATTAAAATTTTCTTATTTCCAATCTTGTGCTTCAGCCCTTGGGCTATTGATGTTCCTGGTTTTTAAACTATCCTTTGGAAAGTTCTGATCCTCAGACCAATATTCTCTTGGACTCTCTCTCTCTCCCTTTCTCACCATCTCTACAACTGGGACACCAGTACCAGTTGTCATTGCGTCAACTCTGACTCATGGTGAACCCATGTGTGTCAGAGTAGAACTACCCTATTGGGTTTTCAACGGCTGGTTTTTCAGAAGTAGGTTGCTAGGCCTTTCTTCCAAAATATATGATACACATTCTGATTATTATTTGTATACAAAATCATTTCTAGTCAATTAACTCATTTTGATTTCTAACTCCTACTTATGAATAAAATCATATACCAGTGGTCAGATGGAATTGAAGGACTCAATTCCTCACTGCTGCCTGAAAAGAAGGTACCAGAGGTATCAATGCTGTGTTTTGAGAGTACACTGAGGTTCACGAGTGCCAGAAGGGCTTGGTGTGTCCCAAGAATTAAGAACATCAGAAGAAATGGAGATTAGTGAGGCTGGGAGGTATTTTGAAGTGGAGGACGCGAAAAGGTCCAAGGATTCTCAGCAAGGCCAAGATTATTTTTTTATGTTGAGGCTGCAACTAAGGATGTTAAGTGTCTGAGAGAGGTGCAGGCTGAGCTTTCCAAGGCTATTTCAAGGCCTGTGGGCTGATGCAAAGTCCTAGGGTAGGGCAGAGGCAGTAAGCAAACCCTCCATAATTCCTATCTTTTGATTCTCTGTAACACTCTATGTCCAACATAATGAAAAGGTTTTGCCTTACCAGTGTTCTCTTATCTGAGGTCATGTAAGTGGGCCTCTTAACCCATTTATGTCTTACACGGGTTTCTAAAGATATTTGTTTATGAGGCAAAGGTATTGGAGACATCTCTAACAGAAAAGGAAAATATTTTAGAAATCCCCACTACTGATTGTTGTAGAAATCCACAGTTCCTGCACTGGAAAAATTCCAGTTTACAATAAAAATTGTACCCTCAAAATCCAAACACATTCATTCTCATCCCTTCTCTCCAACTTTGCAGAGAAAAATTAGCTTCATATAGTCTCTAAAGCCTTTCAGTTGACACTAGTAAATGTAAAAGAAAAAGAAATCTTCCTCAGCTTCTTTAATACCTGTTTGAAATGCTAATTGACCGGCATGTGTCCAATCAACCCAGAGTTCCTACCAATTCAATCCCTCCCTAGACAGGTTTGCATGTTTGATGAAATTAGACGCTTTACCAAGAAAATATGAACCTAAATGGGATGAAAATAGAACCCATATGTGACAACACATGAAAATGGGTTGCTTCTAGATTTCTTGCCTCAATTTCCTCCCAAGGGTTTCTCAAAGAAGACCACTCCCTAAAAAAGCAATAGTAAATTTTGTGCAAATTAACTTTCCATTGAGATGGGAATGACAGTAGATTTGCCTGTGGTTGTGAAAACACTTTCGATGTTTTATTAAAAGCTGTGAGGAGCATGGCTCAAACCAGATTTCTAACGCTATTCTTCTTTGAAGAATTATGACTCTCTAGCCTATGTTTAGGAGCCCTGGTGGGCGGTGGTTAAGCTTTCAGCTGTTAACCAAAAGATTGGCAGTTTGAATCCACCAGCAACTCCTTGGAAACCCTATGGGGCAGTTCTACTCTGTCCTATATCTTAAGGGGGAGGGGAGCATAAGGGAGGACTCACAGATAAGAAAGGAACAGTAGTATGGAGTATTAAACAATGGTCTGGGGGTCCATTACCTTCAAATAAATTGTAATCTTGAAAGTAAGATTACACATGAAGCATTACAACGTGGATTTTTCTATAGAACATGCTTGGAGGTGGTACCCTGCTTGGATCTGAGTGTAAACATAGGAGAGACCTGAGGTATTTTTGCCTGGATGAGGCTGATCTCAGTATGGAGGATTGGATATTAAATACAGATTTGGGTAGAGGGGAGGGGCCCAAGATTAAAATAAAAAAGGTGTAAAGACAGAGAATCTTAGTTTTATGTAGAGAGAAGTCTTCAACAAACTTAAAGTATTAAATTATAGTGATAGATAAAAAGAAAACAGTGTTGAACATTCAGAAATGTTTATCCTAGTGTTTTAGTTCTCTATTGCTTCTGTGACAAATTAGCACAAATTTAATAGCTTAAAACAACAAAAATTTATTACCTCACACTTCTGTAGGTCAGCAGTCTGGGTACAGTGGGGGCTCAGCTGGTTCTGCTTAGGATCTCACAAGATCAAAATCAAGGTGTTGGCCAAGCTGCTGTTCTTTCAGGAGGCTATCGAGGAGAATCTGCTAAGCTCATTCAGCTTGTTAGTCAAATTCAGTTCCATGCAGTTGTAGGATTGAGACATCTTGTTTGTTGTGGGTTAGGGGTCATTCTCAGCTTCTAGGGTCTACTTGCATTCTCTGGCTTGTGTCCTCCTTCAAATCCAGTAATGGTGGATGGAGTCCTTTGCACACTTTGAATCTCCCCATTGCCTCATCTCTCCTGCCTCTTATGCTTTGAATTGGGATATGTTCTCTGTTTTTAAGGTTTCATGAGATTAGGCTTATCTAGGTAATCAGAGATAACCTCCTTCTTTTATGGTTGGTGATCATAACTACATCTGCAAAGTCCTTTTACAGGAGAACCTAGATTAGTGTTTGAATAATCAGGTGATAGAAATCTTGGCCACCACATCTGCCAGTTTGTCATACTATGGTGGCTTACGTGTTGCAGTGACACTGGAAGCTTTGCCACTGGTATTCAAATACCAGCAGGGTCACCCTTGATGGGCAGGTTTCAGTAGTTTCCAGAGTAAGACAGACTAGGAAGAAGGACCTGACAGTCTACTTCTGAAAAATTTGCCAGCAAAAACCTTACGAATAGCAGCAGAACATTGTCAGATATATTGCCAGAAGATGAACCCCTCAGGTTGGAAGGCACTGAAAATATGACTAGGGAAGAGCTGCCTCCTCAAAGTAGAGTCAGCCTTAATGACGTGAATGGAGTCAAGCTTTCAGGACCTTCACCTACGGATGTGGCATGACTCAAAATGAGAAGAAACAGCTGCAAACATACATTAATAATCAGAAGATGGAATGTGTGAAGTATGAATCTAGGAAAATTGGAAGTCATCAAAAATGAAATGAAACACATAAAGATCTATATCCTAAGCATTAGTGAGCTGAAATGGACTGATATTGGCCATTTTGAATCAGACAATCATATGGTCTACTATGCTAGGATGACAAATTGAAGAGGAATGGCGTCCCGTTCATCATCAAAAAGAACATTTCAAGATCTATCCTGAAGTACAATGCTGTCAGTAATAGGATAATATCCATATGCCTACAAAGAAGATCAGTTAATACGACTATTATTCAAATTTACACACAACCACTAAGGCCAAAGATGAGGAAAAAGATTTTTACCAACTTCTGCAGTCTGAAATTGATCAAACATGCAATCAAGATAAATTAATAATTACTAGTGATTAGAATGAGAAAGTTGGAAATGAAGAAGAAGGATTGGTAATTACAAAATATGGCCTGAATGATAGAAATGATGCCGGAGACAGCATGACAAAATTTTGCAAGACCAAAGACGTCTTCAATGCAAATACCTTTTTTCAACAGCATAAACAGCAACTATATATGTGGACCCTACCCAATGGAAAACACAGGAATCAAATCAACTACATCTGTGGAAAGAGACGATGGAAAAGCTCAATATCAGTCAGAACAAGGCCAGGGGCCTACTGTGGAACAGATCATCAATTGCTGATATGCAAGTTCAAGTTGAAGCTGAGGAAAATTAAAACAAGTCCACGAGAGCCAAAATATGACCTTGAGTATATCCCACCTCAAATTGGAGACCATATCAAGAATAGATTTGACGCATTGAACACTAATGACTGAAGACCAGACGAGTTGTGGAAGACATCAAGGACATCATACATGGAGAAAGCAAAAGGTCATTTAAAAGAGAGGGAAGAAAGAAAAGACCAAAATGGATGTCAGAAGAGACTCTGAAACTTGCACTTGAATGTTAGAGTAGCTAAAGTGAATGGAAGAAATGATGAAGTAAAAGAGCTGAACAGGAGATTCCAAAGGGCAGCTGGAGAAGACAAAGTAAAATATTATAATGAAATGTGCAAAGACCTGAAGTTACAAAACCAAAAGGGAAGAACATGTTCAACGTTTCTGAAGTTGAAGCAACTGAAGAAAATATTGAAGCCTCGAGTTGCAATATTGAAGGATTCTATGGGCAAAATATTGAACGATGCAGGAAGCATTAAAAGCAGATGGTAGGAATACACAGAGTCACAGTACCAAAAAGAATTGGTCAATGTTCAACCATTTCAGGAGGTAGCATATGATCAAGAACCCATGGTATTAAAGGAAGAAGTCCAAGCTGCACTGAAGACATTGGTGACAAACAAGTCTTCAGGAATTGATGGAATACCAGTTAAGATGTTTCAACAAATGGATGCAGTGCTGGAAGCACTCACTCATCTATGCCAAGAAATTTGGAAGACAGCTACCTGGCCAACCGACTGGAAGAGATCCATATTTTTGCCCATTCCAAAGAAAGGTGATCCAACAGAATGCGGAAATTATCGAACAATATCGTTAATATCAAACACAAGTAAAATTTTGCTAAAGATCATTCAAAAGCGGTTGCAGCAGTACATCAACAGGGGAACTGTGAAATTCAAGCCGGATTCAGAAGAGCACGTGGAACAAGGGATGTCATTGCTGATGTCAAATGGATCTTGGCTGAAAGCAGATAATACTAGAAATATGTTTATCTGTGTTTTATTGACTATGCAAAGGCATTCTAACTGTGTGGATCATAACAAATTATGGATAACATTGTGAAGAATGGGAATTCTGGAACACTTAATTGTGCTCACGTGGAACCTGAGGCAGTTATTTGAACAGAGGAAGGGGACACTGCATGGTTTAAAGTCAAGAAAGGTGTGCGTCAGGGTGGTTATCCTTTCACCATACTTATTAATCTGTATACCGAGCAAGTAATCTGAGAAGCTGGACTATATTAAGAAGAATGTGGCATCAGGATTGGTGGAAGACTCATTAACAACCTGCGATATGCAGATAACACAACCTTGCTTGCTGAAAGTGAAGAGGAGTTGAAGCACTTACTGATGAAGAGTAAAGGCTACAGCTTTCAGTATGGATTATGCCTCAACATAAAGAAAACGAAAATCCTCGCAACTGGATCAGTAAGCAACATCATGATAAATGGAGAAAAGATTGATGTTGTCAAGGATTTCATTTTACTGGGATCCACAATCAACAGCCATGAAATCATCAGTTAAAAAATCAAATGTATTGCATTGGGCAAATCTGCTGCATAAGACCCTTTTAAAGTGTTGAAAAGCAAAGATGTCCCTTTGAGGACTAAGGTGCGCCTGACCCAAGCCATGATATTTTCAGTCACTGCATATGCAAGTGAAAGCTGGACAATGAATAAGGAAGACTGAAGAAGAATTGATGCCTTTGAATTATGGTGTAGGCAAAGAATATTGAATATACCATGGACTGCCAGAAGAATGAACAAGTCTGCCTTGGAAGAAATATAGCCAGAGTGCTCCTTGGAAGCGAGGATGGCAAGACTTCATTTCACGTACTTTGGACATGTTATCAGGAGGGACCAGTCCCTGGAGAAGGACATCATACTTGGTAAAGTAGAGGGTCAGTGAAAAAGAGGAAGACCCTCGATGAGATAGATTGACACAGTGGCTACAACAATGGGCTCAAGCATAACAACAATTGTGAGCATGGTGCAGAACTCGGCAGTGTTTTGTTCTGTCGTACATAGGGTCACTATAAGTCAGAACTGACTGGATGACACCTAACAACAACGACAACAGGTATCTCCATTTTTGCCCAGGCTTCCATTTTTCCTTTTGTCCTGATTTTCTATCCCTCCCTGCCTTCTCATCTTTGCTTTTGAGCAAATATTGCTATTTTCATCTTGAATAATTGATTGTTCTGAGAAACACGTTCCTCTACGGTGTTATTGTTTATTTTATGGGCTTGTCTATTGTTTGGCTGGAAGGTGGTTTCTGGGAATGGCTTCAGTTCTAGGTCTGAAGGGTATCTTAGGGCCATAGTCTCAGGGGTTCCTCTAGTCTCTGCCAGACTGGTAAGTCTGGTCTTTTTTGTGAATTTGATTTTTTGTTCTACATTTTTCTTCTGCTTGGTCTGGGACCGTCTGTTGTGATCTCAGTCAGAGCAGTCGGTAGTGGTAGCAGGGCACCAACTAGTTCTTCTGTCCTCGGAGTCATGTAGGTTGTGGTTCATGTGGTCCATTAGTCCTTTGGACTAATTACTTCCTTGAGTCTTTGGTTTTCTTCACTCTCCTTTGCTCCGGATGGAAAGATACCAATAGTTGTATCTTAGATGGCTGCTCACAAGCTTTTAAGACCCCAGGTGCTACTCACCAAAGTAGGTTGCAGAACATTGCCTTTATAAGCTATGGTGTGCCAATTGATGCAGATGTCCCTCAACAGATCTTAAGAAGGGATGGTGGGGCAATAAATCCAGGGAGCCTATGGAAATGATGCGAATGCTGATGGGAGAGAAGAATGAGGAGTGAAAATATGGAACTGTTACTCATTCACTACTTCACATTGATCAGGGAAGGGGAATATGAAACTACAATAAGAAGAAAGAGAGGTCTTCAGAATAAAATTCTACAAATAGGTGATATTTACAGTATTTAATAACCTGCATGGCATGGACATCAGCTAATCAGAACAATCACAATGTATGTTGGCCAGTACTTCTCACTAGTGCATACCCACTGCGTCACTGTTTATGGGTCCAAGATAGCATTGTATTCATCCTCCTTGTTGTTGGTCTCATATGCTCCTCTCAGAAAGGGGACTCCAAGCCCAGTTCTCTGGGTCCAGGCTCAGAGGAAGACCTTTGTGTTTCAAGGAAACTACCACAGAAGCAAGAGATCAGCCTTCAAGCAGTGCTTAGAAATGTCTGAAAAAAGTGTAGGAATGGGGGTCTGGTTTGATGGAGAAAGCTAGGACCAGGATTCCAAACAGATTCATAGAGTCAATGAATATGAATACGGGAGTAATTATTTGAGGTAGACGTATGTGAATATGTTTCTGAAAGGCAACCTGAATACAGGATATTATCGTTCTGTGGGTAAAATGTGGGCAAATACATGAGTATTATTAGCCAAGAATGAACCAACCAACCAGCCAGCCAACCAACCAACCAACAAACAAAAGAAATCCAAGACTCAGAATGTTCAACCATGCTAGTGTGTGACAGGTAGTCTGGAGCCTGAATTAGACAGCAACAGGTGTGGCAAAGTTGAAAGAATGGCAGTTGGGGTAGTCAGCACTAGAAACTGAAGACCCAGTCATGGAGACAGGATCAGGAGGCCAGGTATTAAATCATTGTCAGAATTGTAGTTTGAGGTAAAGAATTGTGTACAGAGAAACAAGATACAGACATGGTTACTGGGACATTAGGGTCTCAAGGTCATAGTGGAATCAAGAGTATGACAAACTAATGCTAAGTTCCTGGCTTAGGATTCTTAGCACATAATAGTTGGCAGAAATTATATTTTTATTCAATTCCTCTCATAGAAGAAGGAAACAGGCCTAGAGATAAGTAATTTGCCTAAGGTCACAAAGCTAAATTACAGTAGAATTGGCACTGGGACTTAGGTCTCCAGACTCCTAATCTAGTTGATGTTCTTTCCATCACACTATACTTCCCTTCTGCCTTGAGCCAGAGCCAGTCTTGGAGAGTGTGCTGCAGCTGACTGTGCAGGTAGAAGGTAAGATTAACCTAGATGGTGGTTTAGAAGTCTGTTTGTAGGCTGGGAGCCCAACCATGGTCTCTTAGTACAATCTTATGTCCAGGTTCTGGCTGCAGCTTCAGCATCCTACAGTTTTAGATACCAGTAGTACAAGCATAGTTTCTGTCTCAGCTTTATGATAAACACAGCAGGCTATGTTGCTTTGAACTTAAATAAAAGAAGGAGAGTTAGGACCTGATTCTTATCTGCTAAAAATAACTTCACTTGCTTCACTTGGAATGCTCTGTTATAGGAAAGCACAAAGCCAGTACTGAATGCAACTAATAGACATCACAGGTTTCCATGACACTGGAAGAAATGATGGTTTTTCAGGGGAAGAAAGTTGAGATTAAAAAAAAAAAGGATTCTCACATTCATAATTCTACCATTCTTGTTAGTTTAGATGGAACCTCAACCAAGAGTAGGTGGCCTTTGAAAACAATTGCAAATGGAAAGTTGCAAAATGAGATCGGGTGAGTTTGTTCAAAGAAAAGGGCTGCAGACTTCTCCTGGTCTTGCGTGTTACAACTTGCCTAATAATCTATCACCAAAGAACATGCCCCATTGCCCCTAGGGATGCTTTTGAAAAAAAAAAAAAGGATGCTTTTCACACAATACAGTTCATATAGAGACATTTATAATGCGTTTTACAGTAACTGAGAAACTCATTTAGAGGCTTCTTCAGCCCAGGTGTGTTTGGGAGCTCCTAGTTAGTGCAGCTAAAGTGGCCACTGCACAATTTAAAGAGAGGTGAACGAAGCCTCATTTGTCCTCTTACCCAGGAGGCGAGCTCTCCAGCTCTTGATTGGCTGTCAAATCATACCTTGCTCGTTTTGAACTCACCATGAGCACAGGCCTTAATGATTATTTGGGGGTACGACTTGGGCCTTTCTGAGCTTATTAAAAGCATTTCTAACAAAACATGCCTTCTTATTGGCTGGAGTTTTTAATATTACATTTCATTTCATTAAAAAATCCCCCAAATAATTGACCATTCCCAACGTGTCTTCTTAATTAAAAAATCTTTTTTGAGGGATATGTCTCATATGGTTTAAAAAGAAGATTAGACATAACACATTTAATGATTTGGCTTTCTTTTCTATGTATTTAAAAACAGGAAATAAGAAGTGATTCTCAGAGCAGGTTTGAAATTTCATACTTGGGCACTCAATGATGGTGTCTAGCTTGTCACTGGGTATAAATAGATTGATAGCTGCTTTGATCTTTGAGGGGCTGATTGCTTCATGGGTGTTATACTTAGAATCTGACATGTTGTACATTAAAAAGTTTTTGACCTGGGGTTAAAACACCTCATTTTTGAGTCCTAGACGCACTATTTACAGTACCTTTGAGCAAGTCACATATTATTGTTCCTCAGTTTCCTCATTGGTAAATTATAAAATAGGGATAATGGTAGTAGCTAATATTGATTAAATGTGTATTACATGGCAAGTCCTGTTTCATGTGATTTTCATGTATTAACCCATTTCATTTTTATAATGGATTCATGATGTAGGTGCTATCATCATCCCCATTTTACAGATGATGCAGCTGACAGCTGAGGCACAGATAGCTAGGTAATTTGCTCAGGATTACTCAGCTAGTTGTGGCAGAGGTAAGAGTCCAATCTAGGCAGCTCAATTCCAGAGTCTATGCTTTTAACTACTATTTTCTTACCTTGAAGGGGTGTTGAGGCACAAATCAAATGTAATCATGTGTGTGAAAGTGCTTTGAAAACTATAAAATGCTAGATAAATATGAGGTATTATAAAAGCTAGTGAGCCTAGCAGAAGGCTTTGGTTTTCTGTGAGAAAGCATTTTCTTGGCAGTGGGAAAGTGTTGATCTGGTAGGGAGGAAGTTATAATGTTCTAAGCCATGATGCCTTGCTTTGAAATATCTTTAAAGCCTAGTGTAGCAGAAAGCTCACTGGGCTGAAAGGAAGCAAACCTGAGTTCTAGTTCCAGTTGAGCTAATGAGTTGACCTTGGATAAGTCATCCAACTTCACTAAACCTCAGTTCCATCAAGGATGAAGCAAGGAGATTGGTGTAGAATAATGATTCTTAACCTTTCTGGGGCCATGAACCTCCTCTAGATTAGATTATATATTCTAATAAGAACTATATCATCTCTCTACAAAATTTTGCACATATCTTTAGGGTTTTACTGGCACCCAGAAGCCCACTCATGGTTCCTCAAGATGCTAGGTTAAAAAGCTCAGGCCTGGATTTTAGAAGTTCTCTGCAATTCTCACATTCTGAGATTGGAACTACACTTTGTAAATACATACTTTTAAAAAGTTCCATACAGTTGATTGTTAACCATTGTCATAGGGCAACATTTGTAGTAACTGTTAAATGAGAAACTATTTTGTTCTGTAAGCATTCATCTTAAGTGAGAATAATAGCACAATTCGAAGAGCGTAGTCAATGTCACTGAACTGTGCGTGTAGAAATTTTTGAAATGGTGTATCTTTGGCTATGTGTATTTTCACCAAAAAAAAAAAAAGGTTGAGAAGTTAGAGGGTTGATATGTTGTGGGGTTGTTAACCAATGTCATAAAACAACATGTGTACTTCTGTTTCATGAGAAACTATTTGTTCTGTAAGCCTTCACCTGAAGTACAATTAAAAAAAAATTTTAAATGAAAAAAAAAGTTCTGTACAGGAAAATGCCCTTCATAAATCAGGGAAAAATCTGTATGAAACTACTATGCTGAGATGGTCAGAATCACATGATTTAGAGTTTAGGACTGGATCACCATTGTTAGCAATGAGGAATAGCTGTAATAGCTCACAAAAGAATTCTGCCTTTCAATTTTATTTTGCTGAGGACCTTTTTTTGAGGGGGAGGAGAGAATCATAGTAGCAATATCCAACTTGATATATTAATCATACATTCAGCTTTGCAGTGCATTTACAAAAGTGCTGGACTTACTGCTTTTAGCTCTGGTATCAGCAAAAGATAACAGAACTGTTTCATGTTGGTCCACAGGGAGCAGCACTATTTTTAATAGAAGAAGCAAGCTTTGGCATGGGGGTCATAAAGAATTTTATATTTATAAAAGTAGACAACATCAACTCCAACAGGGTGCAAGATTTGTGGGTGGACTGTTTGTGAAACATTTCTAATTACTGCGGTGAATCCTGCTGGGGTTGCTAAAATTAAGAGTCTGTCATATTCATTTCCTGGTGTTTTGAAATGTTGCAAGAATTGTCAAAGGATCCCAAAGTGCATGGAATAGAGGAATAAACAGGAAGTGTTTTTAGCAAACCTCCAATTCACACTCTCATTTTACAGATGAGAACTACTGAGGTTCTATCTTATGTCTGGTCCTTGGAAAACAGACAGAAACAGAGATTTGCGCACGGGAAATTTATTGGGGAGTGCTCTCAGGAACAAAACCTGTAAGGAATTGAGTGAAGCAGGATTAAGCCAAAGGAGCAATTGAACTATGAGGCAGTTGCAACAAAGATCTTAGCCTATTCCCTAGGGATCTTAAGGAGCTCAGGTGGTCCTTCATTGTCTCAAATTGAGGCAAGGTGGTAGGGCAGCCTTTGAACACCTGCTTTGACCAGTCATTGGATGTCAGCTGCTCATGGAGCGTAACATTGTATGCCTGCAGGGTTTAACATTGGACAAGTCAGGTCCCTTTGGCTGAGGGCAGTTTCTGGATAGGAATTCAGCAGTGAGCCATCAACAGCCAATACTCCTGGCAAATGGGGGAATAGATTCCTTGGTCCTAAAGGGTACCACAGCAACCACTACAATATCAGAAAGTCTAGTTTGGATCACCATCATCTTTTACCTGATCAGTGCAATAGCCTTCAAATTGATCTCCTGCCTTCCATCTTGCCTCCATTCCATCTATCTATGCTCTACACTGCAGCCATTGTTATCTTTGTAAAACCTAATTCCTATCATGTTTCTATGACTTCTTGTTGTTAGGTGACATTGAGTCGGTTTCATCTCATAGCGACCCTATGTACAACAGAAAAAAAACACTGCCCTGTCCTGTACCATCCTAACAATCATTGTTATGCTTGAACCCATTGTTGCAGCCACTGTGTCAATCCATCTCATTGAGGGCCTTCTTCTTTTTTGCTGACCCTCTATTTATCAAGCATGGTGTCCTTCTCTGGGGACTGATCCCTCCTGATAACATGTCCGAAGTATATGAGATGTAGTCTGGCCATCCTTGCTTCTAAGGAGCATTCTGGTTATACTTCTTCCAAGACAGATTTGTTCATTCTTTGAGTAGTCCATGGAATATTCAATATTCTTTGCCAACACCACAATTCTGGATAGTCTAAATACCCTCAGTTTCGCTTCCAAGGTGCTTCACAGTCTGACTTCTCCTATCTTTAACTACAACTCTTTAAATTCATTTCTTGACTTCCACAGGACAGCCATGAAACATCTTGCAGTTCTGTGAACATATGCTCTCTCTTAACTCTGAGCCTTTGTACATGATATTCTCTTTGTCTGCAACACTCCTCCATACATGCATACACTTAAGTAACCTCTAGCTTAGATGACCCTCTTTTAAGAAGCCTTTCCTGAGTCTCTTCGATATAATTCCATTTGTGTTGTTGACGTTGTTAGCTGCCATTGAGTTGGCCCCCGACTCAAGGCGACCTCTTGTACAATGGAATGAAACGCTGCCTGGTCCTGCACTATCTGCATAATCAATTGTAAATTGGACCATTGTGATCCATAGGATTTCATTGTCTGATTTTCAGAAGTAGATCTCCAGGCCTTTCTTCCTAGTCTGTCTTAGTCTGGAATTTCTGTTGAAACCTGTTGAGCATCGTAGCAACACACAAGCCTCCACTGACAGACAAGTGGTGGCTGTGCATGAGGTACATTGGCTGGAAATTGAATTTGGGTCTCCAGCATGGATGGTAAGAGTTCTACCACTCAACTGCCACTGCCCCATTGTAATTCTGTAGTATTATATAATTACCCCAGTTGTAATTATCCTGTATTATATTGTATTGAAATTCCTTGTTTATGTGTCTGTCTCTTCTCTAGACTGTAAGTTCCTTGAGGTCAGGGACAATATCTTTTGTATGCATCCCCTGCATTTAGCACAGTGCATGGAACTTGGTAGATACACAATAAGTACTTGTTTAATGTATGAGTGACTTGTCTTGTCCAAGGTCACACCCTGTGCTTACCCAGGGGTGGATTTTTGTTTCGATGGTTTTATCTGATGCCATGAGAACATACCATCCAACCACCAAGTTCCTATGCCTGTGTCCACATGGAATTATATGAAAGCAGGCCATTGCAAATATAAAGTAGAATCACATCAGGAATGAAAAAGCTCTAGCTGAGGTGAGAAATTTAACATATTTAAGATGGCTGTGACCGATGTGTCAGATTCTTATAACTCCTCTGAAAGGAGATTTGAAAGAGATTGCAATTCTGTGAGGGATGTGTAGTGACATGTGTAGTCATGACATGGTATTCAGAACTGAGAGGCTGGAGTATTGAGGTGTTAATCATGGTCTATAGGATCAATCATTGATTATAGACATGTCTTCCCTCTGACAAATTTTCAGACTCTGTAGGGATTTGCCTGTAGGAGATTTTAGCAGCAGTACTGTAAAACCAGGGCTGGATTAAAATTGTGGTGCTTGAAAATCTTCACCAGGATACTTTAAAATTTTAGTAAGATTTTCAGGAAGCCGAAGGCTTCTGGGTAATGTGTGAATTCCAAAGACGTATTATACCATTTTCCTGGCCAAGGGTGGCCTTTCTAATGATGTAGCTACGCCATGGTACCTTCAGTACATAAGCTGACCTTTAAAAATGTTATAACAAGGCACTGATTAGGGCTACCCTCTCCAGAGCCAACAAGGAATAGACAGGGAAAAGGATGTCACTGCCCTTTGTGTACAGTCTTGCTGGGCCTACTCCCAAGAACAGGCCTCTCTGTGGCCTATCTTTCATCAATTTCTTTGTTTTCTCTTGGCTGCTGATGCTCAGCAAAACCAAGTGTTGTTAGGAGCTGTGACTACAGCATTTTGACAGGACACGTGTAATTTGTGGCAATCAGTCTCCATAATCAATACAGTCACATCATGTATCTGGAACTAAGTAATTAAGAAAATGCCTCTAGAGCTATAAGTCTTAAACTTTTGAGGTGGTTGTGAACCTCTTTGTGAATGTTAAAAACTAAAGACTTTCTTTCCAGAAAATGAGAGTTTCAAAGTTTTACATTAAATTTCCCAGGGGTCATGGATTCCCCAAAGGCCATCAGTGGACCAGTAATTAAAAGTCATCGACTTAGAGATAAGAAAAAAAAAGATTTCCATGTATTGAGTGCTAATTATGTACCAGACACTATGCTAAACACTTGACATACTTGGTCTCATTTAATCCACACAATGACCCTTATGGGGCAAGGGCTCTTATTATTTTATAGAGGAAGAATCTAAAGTTCTAAAATGTTAACTACCTTCCCTGAGAACACAGCACACAACTCATATGTAGTAGAGTATCTTAACTATTATTTTGTTTAGCCTCTAGAGAATCTTATAAGCTTATTTCTGATTAGACCTTTCTACTTCAGTAGCATTAACTATTTTCCCTTTGTTTCTTGTTTTCAGAAGAGCCCTTCTTTATTTATTCCTCTTTTTTTGATTTTTTTTAATATTGAAGTTTAGATGAAGGTTTACAGAACAAACTAGCTTCTCATTAAACAGTTAGTACATATATTGTTTTATGGCATTGGTTAACAATCCCATGACATATCAGTACTCCCCTTCTCGACCTTGTTTGGGTGCCCTATTACCAGCTTTCCTGTCCCCTCCTGCCTTCTAGTCCTTGCCCCTTGGCTGGTGTGCCCCTTTAGTCTCGTTTTGTCTGATGGGCCTGTCTAACGTTTGGCTAAAAGGTGAACCTCCGGAGTGACTTCATTAGTGGTCTAAAAGGGTGTTCGGGGGCCATACTCTCAGCATTTCTCTAGTCTGTCAGGCCAGTAAGTCTGTTCTTTTTTTTTGAGTTACAATTTTGTTCTACATTTTTCTCCAGCTCTGTCCAGGACACTGTATCGTGATTGCTGTCAGAACAGTCAGTGGTAGTAACTGGACACCATCTAGTTGTACTGCACTCAGTCTGATGGAGGCCGTGGTAGTTGTGGTCCATTAGTCCTTTGGACTAATCTTTTCCTTGTATCTTGTTTTCCTCATTCTCCCTTGCTCCTGAAGGGGTGAGACCAGTGGAATATCTTAGATGGCTGTTCACAGGGTTTTAAGACTCCAGACGCTACTCACCAAGGTAGAATGTAGAACATTTTCTTTATAAACTATGTTGTGCCAATTGAGCTAGATGTTCCAGAGACCATGGTCCCCACAGCCCTCAACCCAGCAATTCGGTCCCTCAGGGAGTTTGGATGTGTCTATGGAGCTTCCATGACCTTTCCTTGTACAAGTTGTGGTGGCTTCCCCAGTATTGTGTACTGTCTTACCCTTCACCAAAGTTACCACTTATCTATTGTCTATTTGATTCCTCACCCCCACCCCTCCCATCCCTCGTAACCAACAGAGATTGTTTCTTTTTGTGTGTACACCTTTTCATGAGTTTTTAGAGTAGAGGTCTCATACAACATTTGTTCTTTTGTGATTAACTTATTTCACTCATCATAATGCCCTCCAGATTCATCCATGTTGTGAGACGCTTCACAGATTCATTGTTGTTCTTTATCGTTGCATAGTATTCCATTGTGTGTATGTACCATAGTTTGTTTATCCATTCATCTGTTGATGGGCATCTAGGTTGTTTCCATCTTTTTGCTGTTGTGAACAGCGCTGCCATGAACATGGGTGTGCATATGTCTATTCACGTGATGGATCTTGGATAGATATCTTCTCATCTTTCATGATATCAGGGAAGTTTTCTGCCAACAAATCTTCAACAATTCTCCCTGTAATTTCTGTTATACCCCCTGTTCTTGTACTCTAATCACTTGTAGGTTATTCCTCTTAATAGAGTCCCACATACTTCTTAGGGTTTCTTCATTTTTTTAAAAGCTTTTATCTGATTTTTCCCAAATAAGTTGGTGTCAAGTGCTTTATCTTCAGTCTCAGTAATTCTGACTTCTATTGCACAAATTTTTCTCCTATGACTTTCTGTTGAGTTGTCTAATTCTGAAATTTTATTGTTAACCTTCCGGATTTCTGATTGCTGTCTCTCTATGGATTCTTGCAGCCCACTGAATTTGTCATTATGCTCTTGAATGACCTTCTTAAGATTCTTTATTGCTTTGTCTGTGTGTTCGTTAGCTTGGTCTCTGTTTTGCCTCTTCTCCTTTCTGATCTCTTTAAGAGTTCTGTATATTAATCTTTTGTATTCTGCCTCTGGTAATTCCAAGAAATTCTCTTCCTCCAGAAAATTTCTTAATTCTCTATTTTGGGAGCTTGCTGAAGCCATCATGGTCTGCCTCTTTATGCGATTTGATATTGACTCTTTTCTCAGAGCCATCAATAAGTTATTACATTTATTCATTTTATATTTGCTTACTTTGTCCTAGCTTCTTGTTTTGATATGCCCAAATAGGCTGCTTATGTGAGCTAGTTTGAGATTATTGGCACCTTTGAAGCTCTAATGTCCTGTCACCAGGTCGTTAGATCTGTTACTAAGTATGTGAGCACAGGATTCCATTTACTTTTCTTGTATGGATTCAGCTAAGGTGTCCAGGTAGTTGGTTACCGTGTGTGTGGTGCAGGCTGTCACCTACAGTTCTAGACTGGCATGGTTGATTGGTGTAGGCACAGGTATCTGGCTGCAGTAGGGGGTCACACACTGAGCAAGGCAGGGTGCTGATGGCTGCCCCTGAGTGTCTGGGAGGAAATTATCTCCCTGTTTCCTAGAGCACATAGGTGGATGCGTTTCGCAGGTGGACAATGAGCACCTAATGCTGTTGGCCATAAGTTTTGGGGTTCACCACTTATTTTTGGACCCCTGTCACAGATGGCTAGGTGATGTGTGTGAAGCCACCAGTCCTCAGGCCCCTGATGTGGGTAGGTGAGGACCCTGCTTAATGGGCAGAACAGTGTCAAATGTCACGAACCTGCCACTTCATAGCTGAAACAGTTGAAGTTAGACTTCAGGTATATACCCTGTTGTACTGTGGTAATGAGGGCTTACACTGTTGAAATGGGCCCTCACAAGTCTATGCAGGGGTGAAAGGCACTCAAAGTCCATGGACCCCTTATGCCTGCGCCTAGGCAAAGGCGCTCTGCCTACCTTGATTTCCTGGCTTAGGGGAGCCAGCAGATTATTTTTTCCCCTGTTTGTTAATTTGTTCCCTCTCCCAGGCCAGGAGAATGGCTCAGGGCACATGACGGGTCCTACTTCTGGCCCAGGGTACTCAGCAATCACTGAAGCTGTCCTGGACCCGGTGCAGAGCAGGAAGAGGGGTGGTAAATAGGAGAGAGTTTTTTCCCTAAGAGGGGTGTTTTTAACCCGTTCGGTAGGCCAGACACAAGTACTTATCTTTCACCGATCAAGGGCTGCTTCTCACTGGTTCTGGATAGCCGAGTAGACTGTCTGCTGCTGGGTCTCTCCCAGTGTGGAAAACGCCTCCTGAGTGCTGCTGCTTGCCTGCCTCACTGCTCACCCCTGAGCTGATCTGGGCTGAAGGTCTCAGGCTCTCGTTGGGTCAGATCTGGTAACTCCTCACTGCTTCTGAACCATCTCTCCCTACCCCTGCCACTCAGTCTGGTTCCTCAACTTTGCCTTTGATTTTTAGGGCTCCTAGATTGTCATATACAATCGATTTGCTTGTTTTCTCGGGTGTTTGTTGTAAGAGGAACAACAGGAAGCGTCTGACTACTCCACCATCTTGGCTTCGCCTCAATTTCTGAAATCTTGTGGTTTATCTTTTGGATTTCTAATTGTTGCTTTTGTATGATTTCTAGTTGTGAATTTATTTTGGTGTTTTGTTCCTGTATTATTTTTCTGAATTCTTCCATTTTTTTGTCTGTATTTGCCATTAATTTGTCTGCCTTTTCCATGAATTTGTCTATTTTTTCCTCATTTTTGTCTCCTTTTTGCTTCAACTCTTGGGTAGCTCTGAATATTTGAGATTTGAATTCCCTATCAGGTAGTTCTAGTGCCTTTTCTTCTACTGGAAAGTCATCTGGTGTTTTATTTTGGACGCCTACTAGAACCATCCTGTCCTTTTTTTATGTTTTGATATTTTCTGCTGTCTTCAGGACATTTAATAGTTATTTTGATTTTATTGGTTTTAGGTTTGTTTGTTTTGTCCTGCTTTTTTTTTGTTTGGCTATATCTGAGCAGGCGGGCTGTGCGTTCTTTGTTGTTTGCTTGTCTGTGGACACAATATTTTTCATTTCCTTCTCCAATGGGTAGTGCCAGTCGCTAAGCTATGGTGCAGCAGGGCAGGTCCAGCTGAAGGGGAGGGGCTGGGATGGGTTGTTTGTGGCACATACTTGGTCTGACAAGATGAGCTGGTGATCAGTATGGAAAAGAAGAGGAGAGGAGAGAGAAATAGGAGGAAAAAAAAAGAAAAGAAAAAGTACGGAGGGAGCTTGCTGTTGGAGTGGAGAGACAAGAAACGGATAAATGGAGAAAAACGAAAAGGAAAAAACTTAATAAAATATTTTAAAGAATTAAAAAAAAAATGCCCCCAGGGATCCCACTGGAGCGGCTGCACAGACCTGGGAGTGGCTCCTGAGCCACAGTGTAGCATGGCTATAAGGGGTGGAGATGTTACACAGCACCAGGTATTCAGGAGACAGTAAAAAAATGTAAGTAGAAAGATACGAGAAACTGAGAAATAAAGAAAAATAAAAAGGAAAAAAGAAAGAGAAAACAAACAACAACAACAAAAAAAACCAAGGGGAAAAATAAAAGCCCCCAGGGATCCCACCAGCATGGCTGCACAGATTGGGGAAACAGACCGGGGAAGCAGTTTCCCAGCTAAGCAGCACTTCACAACCTGTCAAGAAGCAAACACAGCCCATGGAGTCAGGTGTTCAAGAGAAAGAAGCGGGAGGAGATGTGAGGCAGGGAAGAAACTAAACAAGGCCAAAAAAGCAATATCAGCAACAAAGAAATGGCACTGAAGAAGCTCGCCCGTGTGGGCAGGGTGAATTTGCGCAGCATGGAACAAACGCCTCCTGTGCCGCAGTTGTGGCCTGCTGAGGAGCGGTGGATCGGCCTGCCGGGAAGCATTGAATCAGCCCTCTGGGAAGCCGGGACTATTTCCACTGGGATGCAGCAAATCGGCCTGCCTGGAAGCTGGGAATACGCTCTCCTGGAAGCACTGGATCGGCCAGCTGGGGAAGTGGTGAAGGTTGAGCTGAGGGAGGGAGTCATGGTGGGGGATGGGAAAGCATGTCTTGCTGGTTACTGGGTACTCTGTCTCCTGCTGGGAGCTCTGTGAATCTGCTTTCCCATACTCCCTGTCTGCTGATCTCTGACAGGAGTCCAAGATAGTGGGTTCGTGCTGCATTCGTTGATAGGGGACCTCCGCTCTAACTCTCCTCACTCTCTGTTCTCTGTCAGTTTCTTATACCATTTGGTCTTGGTTGAGTTCTTTCTCTCTTCATTTGACGCTTAGTGTTCCAGGATTGACGTTTGTCTATTTTACTTAGTTTTTCCGGTCTTTGCTATGGAGGGATGGCGTGGTGCTTCTGTCTATAGCGCCATGTTCCTCAAGGTCAGAAGAGCACTTCTGTAAATGGCTGTTAATGGACTCTGAGTTTTAATATTCTGCACCTTAAATTCTGTTGATTGTCAATATAGTTAAACACACTACTGAGCTAGTTCAACTATTATTAGAGAAACAGAATATCCCATTTTTCACTATGTAGAATATCGTCACAGATAAACAAATGAAGGAATGTCTCTTGCAAAAGTACATCAAAAACTACCATCCTGCTCTTATTTTAGTTAGTGTATTTTAGGGTTGTTTGCATAACAAAACTCAAGTCAGATCTTTGAATTTTAACAGGGCAGGGGCATAGGTGTAAGTTAGGGGAATGGGTTGTTAAATGATGAGCTTGCAGGTGGTACCCACAATGGGAGGGATATTTTTGAGGGATATCTTCATGATGTTCCTTAAAACACACTATATAGTTTACTACCTATCTTGCGTTCTTGTAAGGCTGGCCTTAATTGGGGGAAAAAAAAAAACAAGCAAGCAAGCAAGCAAGCAAGCAAACAAACGAACTCAGAATAGTTATCTGTCTGAAACACTTCTTCCCCTTAGGTCTATTTGCTTACGAACTAGCTTTAAAGGGAACACATTTCTGACTAGGATTTCCTAATTAGTAGATATGAACACTTTACCTGTGGCAACCCATTAGTTACCAGACCAACATACTTAATGGAAGTCATCCAATATGCAGCATGGGTGTCTGCTCAGCATATTGATTTTACCACAGAAATTGAAAAACATGTTTGTTGAAAAGTTTTGGAAAACAAAGTCATCTATCTCAATAGAAATGCTATGGATTTGGTCACTTTTGATGCACAGAAAGGTTACTAATTATTCTCAAGTAAATGCCTCCAATACACAGTGACAAGTTGTATTGGAAGTTAGCAACCTTTCAGAGCTGTGTGTCAGGGCTCCATTTATTCACTCTCTCGGGAGTGAGCAGCTGCTTCAGTGAGAGGAGGCCTAGCTTACCATTAGCAACAGTAAGGTTGGATACTGTGAGTCTGAAAAAAGGCTTCCAGAAATGATCTCTGGGCCCCTTTACTGCCAGCCTATTTCCTTCTGCAATTCCCAACAGCCATGCTTAGGGTCAACCTTGCCAATAGATCCCATTCTCCAAGAGACTAATTAAATTAAACAAACATCCATTCCACAATTTATTCATTCTCCAAATATTTGTTAAGAGCCCCCACTGTGGAAGGCGCTGTGTTAGATGCTACAGATACCATGGTCAATAGGGCTGACATGTCCTAATCAAACTTAGTCTAGTTGGGAAGATGAACAATAGATACAGAAAAAGATACAGAATTATAAGTTACTGTAAGTGTTATGAAAGAAGTAAACAGGAACAGTGATTGAAAATACAATAAGAGACTTATTCAGAAAAAGGTGGTCAGAGAAGAAGTGTATAGTATGTGCCAAACATTTTGCTAGGTGCTTTGTTAAAAAGACTTAGGTGAGTAATGCTGGTGAGCATTACTGGTGGGAATGTAAAATGGTGCCACTGCTGTGGAAAACAATTTAGTGATTCCTTAAAAAGTTAAATAGATTACCATATGACCCAGCAATTCCACTCCTAGGTATATACCCAAAAGACTTGAAATCAGGGACTCAGACAGATACTTATACATCAGTGGTCATAGCAACATTATTCACAACAGTAGAAATGTAGAAAAACCCAAGTGTCCATCAACAGATGAATGGACAAACAAAACATGGTATAGACACACAATGGGATATTATTCAGTCATAAAGATAAATGAAGCTCTTATACATGCTACAACATGGATGAACCTTGAAAACATTATGCTAAGTGAAATAAGTCAGTCACAAAAGGACAAAATATTGTATGATCACACTTAGATGAAATATCTAGAATGGGTAAATGCATAGAGACCAGTTTCTGAGTGCTTACCAGGGTCAGGAGGGTGGGGGGAAAAAGAGTCATTGCTTAGGGGACACTGAGCTTCTGTTAAGGGTGGAGGAAAATTTTGGAAACTAATAGTGGTGATGGTTGCATAACATAGTGAATGTAATAAATGGCATTGGATTGAACATGTAAACATGGTTAAAAAGGAGAAGAAGAGGTAGAAGATGATGACAACAACTTACATGAGCTATGGTCCTTGTCCCTGAGGATTTTTTGAGTTCTAGTAAATTAAAAAAGAAAAGCATACATAAAGCACAACGGAAACTGAGAGGAAGGAACAATTAGTTTTTCCTGAGGTAGAGTAGGGCAATGATGTTAGAGAGAGAGAAAGGATGGCATCTAAGCCGGTCCCTGAAGTATAGCAAGAAGAATTATGGGTGAATTTGAAGGGCTAGAGGGGGTAAGTGAGTCTAAATAGGGACAACGGCAAGAGGAAAGGTACCAAGGCATGTTTGAAGGACTGGCCATAGTTCATCTTGGTCTCAAATGAACTTTTCTGCTGAACCCCCGATATGGAGAATGGATAAATGCAAAGCTGCTCTGTTTGAAGCACCACAGGGGGTGGGTAGTAGGGAAACTGTATTAGTTTTCCATGGCTGCCCTAACAAATTACCACAAACTTAGTGAATTAAAACCACACTTTATTATCTTACAGTTCTAGAGATCACTGGACTAAAATCAAGGTGTCAGCAGGGCTGCAGTCCTTTCTGGAGGGTCTAGGAGAGAATCTGTTTCCTTGCCTTTTCCAGATTCTAGAGGCCACCTGCCTTCCTTGGCTTATGGCTCCCTTCCTTCGTCTTTGAAGCTAACAACATTGCATCTCTCTGATCCTTTTTCTGTCATCACATCTCTCTCTGACCACAGCCAGAAAAAAGCTTTCCTCTTTTTAAGGACCCATATGAGTAGATTGGGGCCACCTAGATAATTCAGGCTAAACACCTCATCTTAAGCTGACTGGCTGCTCAGAGCAAGAATAGAATTCATTCTTTCATTGATGCAGCAGCTGTTTATTGAGCATCTACTATGTTTCAGGTTAAGTGTTAGTTGTATAACAGACCTACCACTCGTCTGTCAGTCTGTCATACTATGGTGGCTTGTGTGTTGCTATGATGCTAGAAGCTATGCTACCAGTATTTCACATACCAGCAGGGCCAGCCATGGTGGACTGGTTTCAGCAGAGCTTCCAGACTAAGACAAATTAGGAAGAAAGTCCTGGTGATATACTTCTGAAAATTAGCCAGTGAAAGCCCTATGGAATGCAAGAGAATATTGTCCAATATAGTGCTGGAAGATGAGCCCTCTATGTTGGAAGGCACTACACAATGGCCAAAACAACGAACTCAAAAATGCCAGGGATTATGAAGATGGTCCACGAAAAGGCAACTTTCCTTCTGTTGTACACGGGGTCACCATGGGTCTGAACCGACTTGATAGCAACCAACAACAACCTTAATCACATCTGCAAAGTCCCTTTTGATATGTAAGACAAGCATATTCATAGGTTCCAGGGATTAGGACATGAACATCTTTGGAGGACACTTATTCCACCTAACACTGTTCTGCCTACCACAGGAACCCAGACCCCGCCTTCTTGAAGTCCCCTTCATTTCCTATAGCTGCCCTTGAGGCATCTTGGAGAAATCCTAGGACTAGAAAGACATGTTGAAATCACTATTGTAGACTGCCTGTGTTGGCCTATGTATTAACATGCATGTGAGTCTGTTTGGGAGGTGGATGAGATGGGGGTTGGCACATTAAACCACATTCACAGGATTTATACATCACTTCCCAAGAGAGACCTGCCCTGACAAACCCAGATTAAGTTAGTGTTCCCTATTACATGCTTCCATAACACCCTGCACTTCAACTCTATTTGTGTATGTTTGTGTGTATGTATGTAGATGAAGCCAGAAGGGTCAGGGTGGGCCTGATTCTGAAACAACTTTTATTCATTTGCCCACCATTGTTTGAGCCCCTACTATGCATAAGGCACATGCTAGGTTTTGAGGATGTATCAGTGCATAAGAAAGACATGGTCTGATCCCTTATGCCTATTCTCTTAGTGGGAAAAACAAACACTGAACAAATGGTAAAAAATGCATAGCAATCATTCTAAAATAGGACCTGGGGTGGGAAGCAGCCGGAGGTTTTCTTATGGGCCACTGAAAAGCCTGCGGACCTAGAGGGGCCCGTCAGTCAGGACAAGCGGACACCAGGATGGAAAGATGCATGAATCACATGACCTGAGGCCAAACAGGAAGATGTCTAAGTCAGCAGATGCTAGCCTAGAAGAGGGATGACAGCCAAGAACTTAATTAGGATTATGTACACCAGCAGATGCCTGCGTTTGATAAAGAACAGCTATGGTCCATGTACCTTACCCTCTTATGGCCCACATGTCATGAAGATATGTAAGCCTCTTGGACTTAGATAAATCCTAGAAAGAAGTGGAGGCATATAGTGAGGGAAAAATATTGAATTGACAGTGTTTAAACCTGAAATGGTTGAGGAAATTCTTAAGTAACTGAACATACCTGAAATTGACTAAATTGAGTTTTTTGCTTTCAGGTGGGATGTGACCTCAAAATAGAGTTTCGGTTGTGTCATAAAACAATAAACTTACATTTTTATAGACCTGAGAATGAAGACTGTTAAAATTCATACCTGTTACATATGTTTGCCTGCTGAGGGGTTTGGATTTAATTCTATTCAAATGTACCTAGCTGTAACTAACCATTAGAAGTCTTTCAATAGGAAAAATGCAGGATCAGATCTGCTTTAGATAAATAAACTCAGACAGTAGTCCTGGTGATGCAAATGGTTAAGCGCTCAGCTGCTAACAGAAAGGTTGGTTCAAACCCACCCAGTGATTCCATGGGAGAAAGACCTGGGGATCTGCTTCTGTGAAAATTACAGTCTAGGACACCCTCTGGGGCAGTTCTAGTTTGCCACATAGGGTTGATATGAGTTGGAATTGACTCGATGGCACCTAACAACAACAACAACAACAGAAAGTAGTTTGTAAGAAGTGAACATAATCAATGGCATTGATCAAGTGTGGTGTGGATGGTAGGAAAAAATGATAGAAGGCTATTGTAATCATCCAGGTGAGAGAGGAGGAGGACCTGGGCTAAGATAATGGCCACTAAGAAATACAAAACACCCCCGGCAGGAGTCACACCAAAGAGTGTTTCTAGGGCATGATTTTCCTCATGGTGCACCCTAGGCACAGCTCTCACTTGTCTGATTGTCAACTTCCAATTCCAGTGCACCGAGAGAGACAGTGATAAAAATGACTGATCGTATTTAGATCAGAAGTCATGAACTCGGCTGTGTGTGGGGCCTGGCAGGTAACATAAATGAATGAAGTGGGCCAGATAGAGACTGGCAAACTGAAGAACAATGTCACAATGAAAGAGAGCAGCTATTTTGCAGCTCCAGACAATTGCAATTCTGTGAAAATGCAGGGCCAGAGCTCTAGATATTTCAAGAAAATTTTCCTGCTGTTAAATATTGGCAATTATTTCAAAATTTTAAGTGTAAGCAAAGCAAAAAATGTCTGTGGACTGACCTCACCTATGGGATACTGATTTCTAATCTCTGATTTAGATTTATTAGGCATTGGGAAACTAGAGATAAGAATTGAGGAGGGAGGAGTGTCTTGTGCTATAATAGAAATACCACAAGTGGATGGCTTTAACAAAGAGAAATTTTTTCTCTCACAGTCTGGGAGGCTAGAAGTCCAAATTCAGGGTGCCAGCTCCAGGGGAAGGCTTTCTCTCTCTCTGTCAGCTCTGGGGGAAGGTCCTTGTCATCACTTCTCCTGATCTAGGAGCTTCTCAGTACAGGAACCCCGGGTCCAAAGGACCCACTTGCTCCTGGCACTACTTTCTTGGTGGTATGAGGTCCCCATGTCTCTCTGCTTGCTTCTCTCTTTTATATCTCAAAAGAGATTGACTTAAGACACAACCCAATCTTGTGGATTGAGGCCTGCCTCATTAACATCATAGAGGTAGAATTTACAACACATAGGAAAATCACATCAGATGACAAAATGGTGGACAACCACACAATACTGGGAATCATGACCTCTACAAGTTGACAGATATTTTGGGGGGACACAATTTAATCCATGACAGGGAGTGTGCAGAAACTAACCAACTAACCTTTGCATTCCAAGAAATATAATAATTGTCAAGTAGTTGGAAATACTAGGTTCTCAACAAAAAATGTTGAATGAATTTATTGAGTACCTACTACTTGTCAGACACTGGTAAGAACTAAAAATAGACTATTATAGATGTAAACGATCAATAATTTTTATTGATGCATACTATATTAAGACACCTAGCATATACCATTTAAAAACGCTTTTTTTTTCCAAATGTGATTGACTTACCCACCATCATGTAGCATAGCTAATTTTCACTGCTATATCTGCTTATCTTTTAGCTGTTGGTGATGATCACCTCAGACACATTTCTACTGCTCCTCACTAAAAGAGGACATTTTAATCTTAGAGCAGACGACCCAAGGTCTTCAACAACCCAAACTTGGTAGACAAAAGGTAATATATCAGCCAAAGGTTGTAACTTGGTGCCTATTTTGAGCCTACATGATGACAAACAGGAGGTTTCTCCTGGATACTCTTTGCAGATTTATTTACCTTTCCTTAGATGTTTGACACATAGTCTGCCCTGAAACTGTACTTTCTGTAGCTTAAGCTGGTGATGAGAATCCATAGTTATGGGGTGCCAGTTTCTTTCTTGTCTTGGAAGAAGTACAACCAGAATGCTTCTTAGAAGCAAGGATGGCGAGACTACATCTTACATACTTTGGATATGTTGTCAGGAGGGATCAGTCCCTGGAGAAGGACATCACGCTTGGTAAAATAAAGCGTCAGTGAAAGAGAAGAAGACCCTCAACAAGATGGATTAATACAGTGGCTGCAACAATGGGCTCAAGCATAACAACAATTGTGAGCATGGTGTGGGACCAGGCAGTGGTTTCTTCTGTTGTACATAGGGTCACTGTCATGGATTGAATTGTGTCCCCCCAAAACATCTGTCAACTTGGCTGGGTCATGATTCCCAGTATTGTATAGACATGTACCATTTTGTAATCTGATGTGATTTCCTTATGTGTTGTAAATTCAATCACTATGATCTAATAAGACAGATTAGCGGCAGTTATACTGATGAGGTATACAAGATTGGATAGTGTCTTAATCCAATCTCTTTTGAGATATGAAAGAGAGAAGCGAACAGAGACACATGGGAACCTCATACCACCAAGAAAGCAGTGCAGGAGCAGACCTGAGGTTTCTGCGCTGAGATGCTCCCAGACCAAGGGAAGACTGATGACAAAGACCTTCCTCCACAGCCGACAGAGAAGAGAAAGCCTTCCCCTGGGGCTGACACCCTAAATTTGGACTTGTAGCCTACTGGACTGTGAGAGAATAAATTTCTCTTTGTTAAAGCCATCCACTTGTGGTATTTCTGTTAGAGCAGCACTAGATGCCAAAGACAGTCGCTGTGAGTTGGAACTAACTCAACAGCACCTAACAACAACAATAGCTTCTTTCTTGGAGTTGGGTGTGTTGTGTGGAAGCTGTTTATATTATCACCTATCCCTAAAACTAAAGATTTTAACCTGGTTCCTTTATAACATTGTTGTTATAATTGCTTTGTTGTTATTTTTTGGTAGGGGGCATATCATATGTATTTCATTATATCTTTGGAAATTATATTTTATTGATAATATAAAAATTTTGGGAAATATGGTAATTTCCTTGAGACTCGAGGAAGATTATATGCCAAAATCTAACAGACAAAATCTGGAGGCAATAACCAAATGTTTTCAACCTAAAAACATGGCCTTGTTTGCATAACTCTTCTGCAAATGAGGAACACTTTTAATAGGTTTGTTGTCTCTCTCATTACAAAAACATCGAGTAAATAACTATTAGCACCTATTTAGAGACACCACTGTAAAACTATTAAAAAACTTATTTGTGCTCTGTCTTATCATATTGTTCCGTACTGCAGCTTTGGAAGAGACCTCAGATCATCTAGTTCATGTGCTTCTTTTTGGCCAGGTAACAACATTCTAATTTTATAGGCGAGGTAACTGAGACTCAGAGATATAAAATGCATTTCACATGACCAAGATGGTACAGGAATAATTGTTTTACATAATGTAAGGGTGATATACATCAAGGGCAAGATTGTTGTTTTTATTAGACGCCATCGAGTCAGTTTGACTCATAACAACCCTATGTACAACACAACGAAACACTGCCCGGTCCTGCACCATTCTCGCAATCTTTGCTATGTTTGAGCCCCTCGTTGCAGCCACTGTGTCAATCTGTCTCTTTGAGGGTCTTCCTCTTTTTTGTTTGACCCTCTACTTTTATCAAGCATGCTGTCCTTCTCCAGGGAATGGTCCTTCCTGATATCATGTCCAAAGTACGTGAAACGAAGTTTCTGTATCCTTGCTTCTAAGGAGCATTCTGGCTGCACTTCTTCCAAGATAGATTTATTTATTCTTCTAGCAGTTCATGGTATAGTCAATATTCTTCACCAACACCATAATTCAAATGTATCAGTTGTTATTGGGTCCTTCTGATTAATTGTCCAGCTTTCACATGCATATGAGGCAATTGAAAATACCATGGCTTGGGTCAGGTGCACCTTAGTCCTCAAAGTTTTTAACACTATTAAGAGGTCTTTTGCAGTATATTTGCCCAGTGCAATATGTCATTTGATTTATTGACTACTGCTTCCATGGGCATTGATTGTGGATCCAAGTAAAATGAAATCCTTGACAACTGGAATATTTTCTCCGTTTATCATGATATTTTTTATTGGTCCAGTTGTGAAGATTTTTATTTTCTTTATGTTGAGATGTAACCCATAATGAAGGCTATAGTCTTTGATCTTCATCAGTACATACTTCAAGTCCTCTTCACTTTCATCAAGCAAGATTGTGTCATCTGAATACTGCAGGTTGTTAATGAGCGTTCCTCCAAGCCTGATGTCACATTCTTCTTCATATAGTCCAGCTTCTCAGATTATTTGCTCAGCGTACAGATTGAATAAGCATGGTGAAAAGATACAACCCTGACACACACCTCTCCTGATTTTAAACAACTTAGTATCCCCATTTTCTGTTTGAACGACGGCCTCTTGGTCTATGTAGAGTTTCCTCATGAGCACAATTAAGTGTTCTGGAGTTCCCATTCTTCGCAATGTTATCCATAATTTGTTATGATCCACACAGTCAAATGCCTTTGCATAGTCAAAAAACACAGGTAAGCATCTTCCTGGAATTCTCTGCTTTCAGCCAAGATCCATCTGACATCAGCAATGATATCCCCTTATTCCACATTCTCTTCTGAATCCGGCTTGAATTTCTGGCAGTTCCCTGTCATTGTATTGTTACAACTGCTTTTGAATTATCTTCTGCTAAATTTTACTTGTGTGTGATATTAATGATATTGTTCGATAATTTCTGCATTCTGTTGGATCACCTTTCTTTGGACTGAGCACAAATATGGATCTCTTCCAGTCAGTTGGCCAGGTAGCTGTCTTCCAAATTTCTTGGCATAGTTGAGTGAGTGCTTCCAGCGCCGCTTCTGTTGGTTGAAACATCTCAAGGGGTATTCCATCAATTCATAGAGCCTTGTTTTTTGCCAATGCCTTCAGTACAGCTTGGACTTCTTCCTTTAATAACCATCAATTCTTGATCATATGCTACCTCCTGAAGTGGTTGAACATTGACCAATTCTTTTTGGTACAATGACTGTGTACTCTTTCCATCTTCTTTTAATGCTTCCTGCGTAGTTCAATATCTTGCCCATAGAATCCTTAAATATTGCAACTCAAGACTTGAATTTTTTCTTCAGTCTTTCAGCTTGAGAAATGCCAAGTGTGTTCTTCCCTTTTGGTTTTCTAACTCCAGGTCTTTGCACATTTCATTATAATACTTTACTTTGTCTTCTCGAGCTGCCCTTTGAAATCTTCCATTCAGTTCTTTTACTTCACCATTTCTTCCTTTTGCTTTAGCTACTCATTGTTCAAGATCAAGTTTCAGAGATTCTTCTGACATCCATTTTGATCTTTTCTTCCTTTCTTGTCTTTTTAATGACCTTTTGCTCTCTTCTTGTGTGACGTCCTTGATGTCATCCCGCAACCTGTCTAGTCTTCAGTCATTAGTGTTCAGTGCATCAACTCTTTCTTGAGATGGTCTCTAAATTAAGGTGGGATATACTCAAGGTTGTTCTTTGGCTCTTGTGGACTTTTAAAAATTTTCTTCAGCTTAAAGTTAAACTTGAATAAGTTGATGGTCTGTTCAGCAGTGGAACCCTGACCTTGTTCTGACTGATAATGTTGAACTGCTCCATGGCCTCTTTCCACACATGTAGTTGATTTGATTCCTGTGTATTCCATCTGGTGAGGTCTATGTTGTTGAAAAAAGATATTTCCAATGAATAGGTCCTTGGTCTTGCAAAATTCTGTCATGTGATCTCTGGCTTCGTTTCTATCACCAACGCCATATTTTCCAGCTATTTATCCTTCTTCTTTGTTTCCAACTTTCACATTCCAGTAACCAGTAATTATCAGTGCATCTTGCTTGCTTGTTTGATCAATTACAGATTGTGGAAATTGGTAAAAATCTTCAATTTCTTCATCTTTGGCATTAGTGATTTTTGCATAAATTTGAATAACCGTCACATTTACTGGTCTTCCTTATAGGTATATGGATATTATCCTATCTCTGACAGTATTGTACTTCAGGATAGATCTTGAAATGTTCTTTTTGACGACGAATGCGACACTCTTCCTCTTCAATGTGTCATTCCCCGCATAGTAGACCATATGATTATCTGATTCAGTATGGCCAATACCAGTCCATTTCAGCTCACTAATGCCTAGGATTTCAATCTTTATGCATTCCATTTCATTTTTGACGATTTCCAATTTTCATAGATTCATACTTTGTATATTCCACATTCTGATTATTAATGGATGTTTGCAGCTGTTTCTTCTTACTTTGAGTCATGCCACATCAGCAAATGAAAGTCCTGAAAGCTTGACTCCATCCACATCATTAAGATCGACTTAGAGGAGGCAGGTCTTCTCCAGTGGTATTTTGAGTGCCTTCTAACCTGAGGGGCTCATCTTCTAGCACTATATCAGACAATATTCTGCTGCTATTCATAAGGTTTTCACTGGCCAATTTTTTAGAAGTATATCTCCAGGTTCTTCTTCCTTGTCTATCTTAGTCTGGAAGCTCTGCTGAAACCTGCTGGTATTTGAATTACCAGTGGCATAGCTTCCAGCACCATAGCAACACGCAAGCCACCACAGTACAGCAAATTGATGGATGAGTGGTGGAAGACTAAATATTTATATTTCTTGATATATTCTAAATTTGTTATCACTTCGTATACCTAGTACCTGAAGTTCGTTACAATAATCAACTTGTTTTATTTCTTATCTAAAAACACAAGTGGAATGCAATCCAAAGTTCATTTGCCATGTCTGTGGGGAACCTTGACCATAAGCCCTTGAATAAGCCCAGGCTACTGTTAACCTCCTGGGCATTGCCTGAATTGCATACATAGACCTAGAGAAATAAATAGGACTGGGGATTGACACTTCGTGACCTAAGCCTATAATGTAACAGAAAATATATATTTCTGCTGTGCCCAGCACTGAGTTAATAAATAAGGAGAGTTAATGTGAGGGTGCGGTTGTCAATAAGCTTAAAAAATTCCTTTGATTGCTGCTTGAATGTACTAAAGGATTATTGTTGTTGTTAGTTCAGCTTCATAGCGACCCCATGTGTGCAGAGTAGAACTGCTTCCTGGGGTTTTCTCTGGGTAGGTTTGAACTACCAGCCTTCATGCTTGTAGACCAGTGTTTAACCTTTTGCACCACCCAGGGACCCAGTTATCATGTAGCAAAAGGAAAGCTGATGTCAGGATAAGCAGGTTCAAGAGGCAAGGGTAGGAAGGCAAAATCAACGCCACACTGATGAGGAGTCTGGAAATAGGCTGCAGCCAGAGAGACGCTCCGGTAAATATGTCCTTTAGGGTAGGGTGGGGTGGAGGTGTGAACTGACAAATATCTGACACTTCAATCTATTTCTCTGTCATTTCACAGATTAAGTGTATAGTTTGAGCCCCATGTATCTTTTTAACTGAGTTAAAATTCCCAGACACTTCGCAAACATTTGTTTTTTCCTTTTGACTTCTGTGTTTTCAATTTTCACGTGCTGCAGTATTGATAGGAAAGAAAATAGATTTAGTCTCTATGTATACTCAGCTTAGTTATTTAGAAGCAACTTCAGATGTACTTTTCTATAACAGCCTTTCTGAACTTGATACCCTTATCAAACACTTTTAGTACTTCTTTTTTAATGGAGGATATTGTCCACTTTCCCTGTTTAAATAGTAAATGTACTATACTAATAATATAAATTTTAAAAGGAAAAATAATCGTTCTGAGTTCCAGCACCTTAAAATAAAAACCATTTTCCTCTCATATGTGATTTTCCATTCTTTTTCCACATGCATCCATGTTTTTACAATTGTGATCATAACAATTGTACATCCTGCTTTTTCACTTATCATTGTGTTACAAATGTTTCCACTTCTCTACCTAGTTATCATAACCATTTTACAGACGAAGAAGTGCTTTGTGCTTTTCAAGATGTCACAACTACCTCTAGTTTCCTAGCCCCCAATCTCATTTAGTATTTTGAAGTAGCTTTCCCTTCTCATGGTCTTTGTTTTGGTTTGGTTTCGACCTGTGTCACGTTTGGAGGAGAGATTGTATTCTCCCTGCTTGGTTTATGCTGCTTAGCTCAAGTCATCAGAGACAACTGAAGCTTTGCATTTTGATCAGCCTCTTAAACAGAGTGTTTTGTCACGGTAGTTGAATTTCAATGGCACCAATTTCAGTTACCAGATTGGAGATTTGTATTAGGGCATTTGAGAAATGCTCGTTTCCAGTTCTTTCCTGTTGGGGAAGTGCCAGATAGCACAGCTTTTACTGTAATAGGTCTGCGCAGACTGCAGCTGCCCTGCCACGCGGGGCTGGAAAACTGTGAATTCAGCCACTTTCCTGTGTCCGTTTGATTACCACAGAGAGCTTGTCTCCGGGAGTGATGGGCCAATTCTGGCAGGGAAGTGGGCAGGACGAGAGTCAGGAAGAGGGCTGTCTGAGAGCTGTGGGGTGAGGGAGTGCCTTGGGAGTTGGGCCACAGCAGTGGCTCAGACTGAAGAAAACAAGATAGTACAAGAATTTTTCAGATTTCTAGAAAAGATTCACGCATTCATTTAAGCAAAAAGATGTTCTCCTCTTTATGTCCCAGACCCCTTTTGAATCTGATAAAAAATATATACTTTCTACCCAGAAAAATGCAGGCCTTCACGGAAATACATAAACTTGTCTTTGATTTCTCACAAACCAAAGATAGTAGTGCCTTTAGGGTAAAGAACCTCATTCTGTAAGGAAAACCTGGTGGGAGAGAGATGGTTGTACCAGTATTTCCCAACATTTTCCCTCTAAGTTTTCATTTCGTTTTTTGAGACGAATTTTGGATTTTATTTAAATAAGGCTGCCAATCCATAATAAGTGGTGGTGGAGGTTGGCTCACAGTTGACAGTCCTCTAGAGTGCGGAGTCAGTGAGTGAGAATGTCCTGGGAAAACAGCATGGAGCCCAGAGATGGGGCCAGGTGGGGCGTGGTGGGGTGTAGTCAGGACTAAAAGGGAAAAAGCCAAAGGTAGAAAAGACTGAAAGATGTGTTGAAGTTTTACTTTTCAGCTATCCTAAAGCTGGTTTTAATTACGTTTAGTTTTCTCCGTGTACAAAAAGCAACTCCTCTGACATGTGTGATTCTTAGCAAATTAATAAGAGCTAGGTGCTTTATAGGAAGGCAGTGGTGGTTCGGTGGAAGAAGTCTCGCCTTCCATGAGGGAGACCTGGGTTTGATTCCCGACCAATGCACCTCATGTGCAGCCGCCACTCGTCTGTCATTGGAGGCTTGCATGTTACTATGAAGCTGAACAGGTTTCAGCAAAGCTTCTAGACTAAGATGGACTAGAAAGAAAGGCCTGGCAATCTACTTCTGAAAATCAGTCGATGAAAAACCTTCTTCGATCTACAAATAATCATGGAGATGGCACTGGACCAGGCAGTGTTTCATTCTGTTGTGCATGTGGCCACCAGGAGTCGAGGGCTGGCTCCATGGCAGCTAACACAGCAACAAGTCCTTTAGGAGAGCTTGCCAGTGTCCTCAGTGGTCAAACATTGGTGGGCTTTCTATTCTGACTTCTTGGACACGGACTCAGATTCCTGGGTAAGGTAGCTCATCTCTTTGAGCTTCAGTCTTCCCATTTTCAAAATGGGGATGGCAATACCTGATTGTGAGGATTAAATGGGATAATGCTTATGAAGCACATTGGACACTGCCTGGTACCCATTAAGTGCTCAAAAATTGTAGCCATTATCATTTATAGCTATTGTTATAATTTTTATTATGATTCCAAGATAGATTCTGCCTCCGCAGGTCCAGGGGCCAGGTATCCAAACAACTGCATATTTCAATGGAAGTGGTCATTCCTAGCCTCTAAAAGAAATTGGAAAGGGACTTTTATTATTAAAGTGGATTCTTCAGATCTCTCTATGCTACCCTCGTCTTTTCACAGATTCTCATGATTTTGCTAACATTTATAAAATTTGATTTGGTAATTTAGGGAATACATGCATTCGAGTTCATATGCATATTTCGCTTGTGTTGTATAAAGTTACTAGGTTTTTCAAAGAGAAGAGATAGTTACCAAAGCCCCCTTTGATTAATTGCATGTTACAGGAATTGTCTAGCCGGAGGATAGTACCCAGTGCTATCCAGAGAGGCAGGCAAATGTTCATTATCCAATGAACATTATAGCTTAAGAAAATCCACCCATATGTGTGTGTGACCAGTTTAATTCATCAAGTCAGTCCCTGCAGAAATTGATGCATACACCAAATTGAGGCAGGGTTTATCCAACCAAGGGGGGATTTTTGGTGTTGGGTTTTCATTAAGAAGGTGTTTGCTCTGTGATCTCTCACAACTTCTCCGTTTACATCATAGCAGTCATCACACTTCACTGTCACAGCCAGTTTCATTGTCTTCTCTGCTAGATTATAAGCACCATGCAGGAGGGACTGACTCTATCTTGCTCACTATTTTATCATACAAGTAGTACAGTGCCCAGCACTTAGTATTCAATAAATACTTTTTGAAAGAATAATACTCCAACACTAACGCATTGTTGTTGTTATGTGCCACTGAGTCAGTTCCGATTCATAGCAACCCTATATGATAGAGTAGAACTGCCCCCATAGGGTTTCCTAGGCTGTAATGTTCAGAGGAGCAGATCACCAGGTCTTTTCTCCCACGGAGTGGCTGATGAGTTCAAACCACCAACCTTTCGGTTAACAGCCAAGTGCTTAGCCCTTGTGTCACCAGGGCTCCTTACTAATGAGTTACCTGTACTGAGCAATATAACACAACGGTTAAGAACCTGGACTTTGTAGTCAGTGCAACCTGGATTTATGTCCCAGATGAATACTTTGGGCAAGTTATTTAACCTTTCTGAACTTTATTTGCTCATCTGTAAAATGGTGATTGGACCAATAAGCAACATCATGATAAACAGAGAAAAGAATGAGGTTTGTCAAGTATTTCATTTTACTTCAATCCACAATCAATGCCCATGGAAGCAGCAGTCAAGAAATCAAATGACGTATCTCATTGGGCCAATCAGCTACAAAAGACCTCTTTAAAGAGTTGAAAAGCAAAGATGTCACCTTGAAGACTAAGGTGTGCCTGACCCAAGCCATGGTGTTTTCAATCATCTCATATGCATGCAAAAGCTGGACAATGAATAAGGAAGATCAAAGAAGAATTGATACCTTTGAATTATTGTGTTGATGAAGAATATTGAATATACCATGGACTGCCAAAAGAATAAATAAATTTGTCTTGGAAGAAGTACAACCAGAATGCTCCTTAGAAGCAAAGATGGCAAGACTACATCTCACATACTTTGGACATGTTATCAGGAGAGACTAGTCCCTGGAGAAGGACATCATGCTTGGTAAAGTAGAGGGTCAGTGAAAAAGAGGAAGACCCTCAATGAGATGGATTGACACCGGCTGCAACAATGGGCTCAAGCATAATGATTGTGAGAATGGCGCAGGGCGGGGCAGCATTTCCTTCTGTTATACATAGGGTTGCTATGAATGAGAACCAGCTTGACGGCTCCTAACAACAACAACAAAATGGTGATAGCAATAACTAGCTCATAAGGTCATTGTAAATGTTAGAGAAGATGTATCTAAAATGCTCAGAATTGTGTATGGCACATGGTAGTCTATGAATTGTAGTTCTAAGAACAATTTTTATTACTAGCAGTAATCAAAGTGTTTATTATTTTTGTTATTGCTGTTGACACTAAATTATTGTCTTGGGGAGGAAAGGAAAGTTTGAATAAATGGCTTAGACTGTACAAAATTCTTCTCAGACTATAGATTGATTGAAGTATGTCACAGGAACAATTTGGAGACATCTAGGGGACATTTGGAGTCCCTGGGTGGCACAAACGGTTAGGCACTCTACTACTAACCAAAAGATTGGAGGTTCAAACCCACCCAGAGGCACCTCAGAAGAAAGACCTGAAAGATCTGCTTCTAAAAGTCATAGCTTTGAAGATCCTATGTGTCTTAGTCATCTAGTGCTGCTACAACAGAAATACCGCAAGTGGATGGCTTTAACAAAGAGAAATTTATTTCCTTATAGTAAAGTAAGCTAAAAGTCCAAATTCAGGGCGTCTGCTCCAGGGGAAGGCTTTCTCTCTGTGTCGGCCTTCTTCTCTTCCGTGTTCCTCCGGACTAGGAGCTTCTCGGCGTAGGGACCTCAGTCCAAAGGACGTGCTCTGCTGCCGGCACTGCTTTCTTGATGGTATGAGGTCCCCCTGTCTCACTGCTCGCTTCTCTCTTTTATATCTCAAGAGATTGCCTCAGGACACAATCCAGTCTTGTAGATCAGGTCCTGCCTTACTAACACAACTGTCATCCATCCTCCCTCATTAACATCATAGAGGCAGATTTACAACATACAGGAAAATCACACAGTACCAGGAATCATGGCCCAGCCAAATTGAGACACACAGTTTTTCGGGGACATAATTCAAACCGTGACACTATGGAACACAGTTCTACTCTGCAACACATGGGACTGCCATGAGTCAGAATTGACTTAACAGCAACTGGTTTGGTTTTTTTTTTTTTTTTTTGAAGAGACGTTTAATAGGGTTAAATAAAATATCCGTTGCTATCGAGTCGATTCCGACTCTTAGTGACCCTATGGGACAGAGTAGAACTGCCTCATAGGTTTTCTGAGGAGCGGCTGGTGGATTCGAACTGCTGACCTTTTGGTTAGCAGCCAAGCTCTTAACCACTATGCCACCAGGTATCCTAAATAAAATAGTACTCTTGAAAACTATATGATGTCTTCAGGTCTGAAAGTGTTAACTAAATATTCCAAGGAAGTGTCTAACTTTTACACAAGATAAATTCGTTTCTAACCACATGGCAGAACCTCACCCCATATGCTTTAGAGAAGATTACTCTCCTTAATTCATTAAACCTTTTGGGCAGGGAGCTATTTTTCATGTATTGTAGATATGTCACTGAATTTTGATAGAACTTGAGTCCTCATAGAAGTTCCTTTTCAACTACAAGGGCTGGCATTTCAATTTTCAACATGTTGAGATTCTTTCTCTTGTGTTTCTTTCACTAAGGCCTTTCTATTTTGTGGGTTGACACATTGTCTATAGTTATGATTGTATTTAGATGTCCCTACATCCAAAAAGTGTTGTGGAGTGCCCATGAGTTACCACGCTCTGGGTCTCTGCCCTCATGGGCCGTATGTAACCTTAAAGCCAAAAGAGACAACAGAGGGCCTCTGGGTCAACCTACACATTTTACAGGTTGGTAAATGGAAGCACAAGGAGGGGAAATGACTTGTCTGAGGTCAGAGTGCTATTTGGTGACAAAGGTGGGGCTAGAACCTAGGTCTTGTGATGTCCTATCCAGTCATTACACCTTATGATAAGGCTAGACTGAGAAATGATTTATCAGTTCCCATTACACTCACTGCCTTGCTTTTCAGTCACTTGTTTCAAGTAGGAAATGCCACATGGTACAGACGGAAGGAAAAACTAGTCATATGTTTTTAGAGGGTCACCAATGACTCAGGTCAGCCCGGGCAAACTACTGGCACAGGGTGGGCTCAAGATAATCAGAATCAACATGTGTAAAATTGTAGGCAGAACTTTAAAAAAAATTTGGTTGAATTAGCTGGCATTTCTATGGGTTATTTTCCAAGTCAGGATTTAAACAAGAAGCTTGGGCAGAGGATGCTCTGGAGATAAACGTAAAATTTACATGCAAGTGTATTGTAAGAGTATGATACAAACACAATGTCCTCATAATATCACCAAGCCAAATTTCTGGTGATATCAGGTTGATTCATTCATTTATTCCTTCTTTCAACAGATTCTCATGGAGCAACTACCATGAACTGGACATTGGGCTTGGTACAGAGGATATAAAGACAGATAAGACAAAACCAAAACCAGCTGTCGTCAAGTTGATTCCTACTCATGGTGACCCCATGTATGTCAGAGTAGAACTGTACTCCATAGGATTTTCAAGGCTGTGACCTTTCAGAAGCAGATCACCAGGCCTTTCTTCTGAGGCACCTCTGGGTAGGTTCGAACTGCCAATCATTTTGTTAGTAGTCGAGTGCGTTACCATTTGCACAACCTAATCAAGAAACTGTAAATCAAGATTTCAGGGTAGGATCTAATAGATGGTATAGGCTTGGGTTGGTGTTTTATAAAGTACTAAGGAAAGATTTCTGGTGAGCACTCTGTGCACATGAAGACCTGAAATGAATGCCATTCTTTGTCCTTCTTGGAAACTCATGTCTTCTTCAGCTAGCCCTGCCAATAAGGCAAGCCTCTCTGTGCCTTTAAATGTTAGAGAATCATGGAATCATTAGGGTAGGTTTGTAATTATCAATAAAGAAAACTGTATCTTCTATCGAATAAATTTGTGACTTGGCTAGGGACAGGGGGTTATTAGACTACCCATGAGTTTGGTGAGGATTCCTGTGTTTCTGCCATATTTCCCTATGCCACCACTTGTCTGTTTGGGCCTCTGCATACTGCCATGTTCCTATGAAGCTGAACTCCTCTTTTGTTAGGAAATCTTGCCTATTGCTGGATGTTCTCTATGCTTCAGTCCTTAACCTCTGCTTGTTTTTTGTTGCTAGGCTCCTGGAATGTTTCACTATCTTACAAGAATTCTTTTCTATAATTACTGCTGAATTCTTCCCCAGTGGTCTGCCATACCCCAGGATGTCTCAGGATCTAGGCTTCTGGGCTTTCCTTGGACTGGTCCATCTCACTGCTTAATGCTCCCCCCCGCCAAACTCACTATGGTACCCTCAGTTGTGTTTCTGCTAGCAGCTACCTCAGCTACCAAATGGCTCAAAATGTTTGGCACTATATTTTTGTCAGTTGGCTTCAGTGGCTGGATTTTTTATTATGTCCCTCTCCCCGCCCCCTAATGAAAATAAGTAATTTTAATTACTGATGGAAAACCAATCATCAACTAGTATGTTGTTGTGCACCATCGTGTCGATTCTGACTCATAGTGACCCTACATGTCATTGTGGAACTGCCCCATCAGGTTTTCAAGGCTGTAATCTTTACAGAAGCGAGCTGCCACATCTTTCTCCCTTGGAGTGGCTGGTGGGTTTGAACCACTGACCTTTTCAGCTAGCAGCCAAGCTCTTAACCACTGCCCCACCAGGGCTCCTTATCAACTAGTATTGAAAGGTACAAAAGAGAAACCAATGATTACTTATAACTCCGAAACTCACAGATAGCCACTGTTAGCATTTTGTATTAGCGTATATTTATGTACATATACATAATCTTATTAGTTCTACCTTCAAAAACTACTATATCAAATTAGATCAGTCCTCACTGCCTTCACCATTTCTACCTTTGTCCAAACCATCATCATCCCTTTCCTGGAGCATATTGATAACCTCCTAGCTGGTCTACAGCTTATCCTTCACCAATATGTAGAGTGATTCTTTTAAAGTGTTCGTCAGATCATGTCATTTCACTACTCGAAACTATTCATTGACTTCACATCACATTTCAAATAAATCCACTGTCCTTTACATGGCGTATGAGGCCCACTTGGCTGCTACCTCTTTCTATTCTCTTATCTCTTATCACTCTTCCCCTCATTTACTCTATTTTAGCTGCACTGACCTCTTTCCTGTTCCTCAGACATCCTAAGCATGATTCTGCCTCAGGGCCGTCAACTTGTCTTCCCTCTGGAATGTTCTTCCCCTAGATAGTCACATGATTTTCTCTTTTACCTCCTTGAGGTATCTGCATAAATGTCACCTACTACTCTATCTAAAATAGCGCATTCTCTTGTTTCTATTTCCTTACTTATTTTATTTTTCTTTCTAACACACACACACACACACACACACATATATATATATATTTGTTTATTGTCTACCTCTGCCACTAGACCATAAGCTTCATAACAGGGTTTTTTAAAAAAATTTTCTATTGTTAAACAATAAACAGTGCCCAGCACATAGTAGGTGCTCAGGAAACATCTGTTGAATAAAATTGTTGAAAACATATCTACATATCATACTATACACGCCATTTGGTATTTAACAATATTTTAAAGACGTTCTCCCATATCCATAAATATTGATATACATAATCAATTTTATGTTTTCATCTTTTAAATATTCTTAGTAGTGGTCAATCATTATCTTTTTTGGGGGGGAAGTTTGGTGAATTTTATTGAGAAACAGTAAAAAGGATTTTGAAGCAAAGCCTTGCTGTCAGAAAGTTAGACCATAAGAAGGGACTGTAACACGTTCAGACGGCAATTTCCAGAAAGGAGTTCCAAGTGGGGTTTGGGCAATGAAGAAATTATGTAGCATTGTGAAGTGACTCCTTTCAAGGGAAAGGCGCTCGTTAGGAAGAAAATGGCATAATATGTTGGATTAAAATAGTCTCATTACTTTATAATCACGCTTCTCATAAACAAGAGATGACACTCGAAGTAAGAACGTTTGATGGCTACACTAAAGTTATATTGTCAGAACATGAAACAGATGTCAATGGTGCAAGCATGAGTAACATGTTGATGTTATTTCACTTAATAATTACATTCTCAATATTTATTACACCCTAATAATTGTTTTGAAATATTTTTTATGGCATATGCCCTCCCAACTCCAGAAGGTAGGGCTACACAGACTGTGTTACTTTTTTTGCTTCTGCCTGTTAGAATTTAGAGGCCCAAGAGGTTCTGAGTCAACCCACATTCTTTATTCTCTGATTGAGTCTATGTGGGGACTCTGAAGAACAGTTCTGTGACATAACCAAAGAAGTCTTAATGAGGAACTCCTCCTGCTGCATGCAATCCAATCTAAAAGGTAGTGTGCTCGAGAGTTAAGAAGAGTTTTGCCTTAACAAAAGCTTGCACATCTGTTTAGAAGCTATGTTGTCTTTGATGTGCTCTGTAATTTAATACCCTTACAACCAGGCTTTTCAGCAGACCCAAATATACAGTGTGTTTCAATAAAATGCATACACGCTTTCAAAACCAATATTTACTTTTAAGGAAGCTCATGACATTAACATGCTGCAGCATGTAGCTTAAGGAAACAAATGTTTACCATCAACTTCTCCAACTCTTTGAGGGTCACTTACGTTTGCACGTGTTTTTTTCTTCTTCTTTACCCTGGTCATCTTCCACTGCAATAGAGATACAGATGATCTCTACCTCCAATTATGTCACTTGGAAATCCTTATGTGCATTATTTTAATTTCAAATTCGGTCTGCATACTATTAACATCTCAGTAACATTTTCCAGTACATTTTTCTTTTCATTGTTTTTAGTTTATTATAAAAGCACTCCTTGTTCAGTATAGAAATATTGAAGAAAAAAAAAAAAACAAAACACAACAAATAGAATATTAAGCCTGAAATGTATCTGAATCTGAATGTCTTCCATGGAAAAGAATTTTGAATTTATGGGGTCAATTTATATTCCAAACAAATGGCCTAGATGTGGCCTAGACCTCTAAGATTTGTTTTTAGATACTAAGCACAGTAAGGAGCCCTGGTGGTACAGTCGTTAAGTAATATGGCTGCTAACCAAAAGGTCAGCAGTTTGAATCCACCAGCCACTCCCTGGAAACCCTATGGGGCAGTTCTACTCTGTCCTGTAGGGTTGCTATGGGTCGGAATCGACTTGATAGAAGCACAGTAAATATGTTTTTTTTTCTTCTATTTTTAAGAGTGCTGTGTGCTCATTGGAGCACACTTTAACTCTGACACACATGGGGTCGCCCTGAGTCAGAATCCATTTGACAACAAGAGGTTTTGGTGTGGTCATTTTGTAGGGCAGAGTAAATGCAGAAATGTTTAGGATAGAGAGCAAGGATTGCTTATAATCCCACTTCCCAGAGAGAACCATTGCTAACATTTTGACCTATGTCCTGATAGCAATTTCTCAATATGGTTGAAAATGCAATGTATATAGACTTTGATATCTTATGTTTTCATTCAACATTTTATCAAAAACATTTTTATATTATTGAATATTCTTCTTAAATATAATCTTTAAAAGATGCATAGTACTTTATCTTGTACTAAAAAAAAAAAAGCACCAAAACCCATTGCCGTTGAGTCAATTCCGACTCATAGCCACTGTATAGGACAGAGCAGAAATGCCCCATAGGGTTTGCAAGGAGTGACTGGTGGATTCGAGTTGCCGACCTTTTGGTTAGCAGCCAGGCTCTTAATCACTGCTCCGCCAGGGCTTCTTTTATAGAAGTGTAATAATTAACCCTTTTTCAATGAATATTTAGGTTTAGCAAATTTATCATTATTGTAATTGACTTTGCAATGAACATCTCTGCACACAAAAAAGACAATTTGAAAAAACACAGAAAAGTACAAAGAATAAGAATTAAAATCACCTGTAATAAAAAATAGTATAATTCTAATATATTTTCTTCCAGTATCATATATATATTTTTTTCCTCATTTTTTATCCAATTTGGAATCATCATTATGCACACACCCACATGCTGCATTGTATGTTCATGTGCGCATATATGTATGTGTATTGTATATACACACACAGTGTGTATATGTATGCGTGTTGTACACACACAGAGTATTGTACCTGCTCTTTTAATTTTTATTATAAGTGAGCATTTTCCCATTTTATTAAATATCTTTGGAAACCTGTTTAGTGGCTGTATAATATTCCATCCTAAGGATATACTATAATTATATCAGCATGACACTATTATGGGGCATTAGGTTTCAAAATTGTTGCTCGAACATCAGGTAACCCTAACATTTTGAAATTCTGCTTTTGTTATTCATTCTACAAATGATACATTACTTACATAAGAAATAATCTTATCATATTTTTTATACATAACTTTTTTATTGTGTCAAAAGATATATAACAAAACATTTGATATTTCAGCAATTTTCACAGGTAGAGTTCAGTGACACTGTCTTCATCGTGTTGTTCAATCATCACCCTTGTTTTTGTTGTTATTAGGCGGTATCCAGTTGGTTCCAACTCATAGCGATCCTATGTACAACAGAACGAGACACTGCTCGATCCAGTGCCATCCTCACAGTCATTGCTATATTTGAGCCAATTGTTGCAGCCACAGTGTCAATCCTTCTCCTTGAGGGTCCTCCTCTTTTTCACTGAACCTCTACTTTACCAAGCATGATGTCCTTCTCCAGGGACTGGTCTCTCCTTATAACATGTCCAAAGTATGTGAGACGAAGTCTTTCCGACCCCACTTCTAAGCAGCATTCTGGCTGTACTTCTTCCAAGACAGATTTGTTCGGTCTTCTGGTAGTTCATGGTATATTCAATATTCTTCACCAGTACCATATTTCAAAGGCATCAGTTCTTCTTTGGTCTTCCTTATACATTGTCTAGCTTTTGCATGCATATGAGGCGATTGAAAATACCATGGCTTGAGTCAGGTGCACCTTAGTCTTCAAGGTGACATCTTTGCTTTTTAACACTATTAAGAGGTCTTTTGCAGCAGATTTGCCCAATGCAATGTGTCATTTGATTTCTTGACTGTTGCTTCCATGAGTGTTGATCATGGTTCCAAGTAAAATGAAATCCTTGACAACTTCAAACTGTTCTCTGTTTATCATGATGCTTATTGGTCCAGTTGTGAAGATTTTTGTTTTCTTTATATTGAGGTGTAATCCATACTGAAGGCTGTAGTCTTTGATCTTCGTCAGTAAGTGCTTCAGGTCCTCTTTGTTTTCAGCAAGCAAGGTTGTGCCATCTGCATAACTCAGGTTGTTAATGCGTCTTCCTCCAATCCTGATGCCACATTCTTCTTCATATAGTCCAGCTTCTTGGATTATTTGCTCAGCATACAGATTGAATAGGTATGGTGAAAGGATGCAACCCTGATGCACACCTTTCCTGAATTTAAACCGTGCGGTATCCCCTTGTTCTGTCCAAACAATTGCTTCTTGATCTATGTACAGGTTCCTCATGAGCACAATAAAGTGTTCTGGAATTCCCATTCTTCACAATGTTTTCCATAATTTGTTATGATCCACACAGTCGGATGCCTTTGCATAGTTAATAAAACTCAGGTAAACATCTTTCTGGTATTCTCTGCTTTCAGCCATCATCCATCTGACATCAGCAATGATAACCCTTTTTCCACATCCTCTTCTGAATCTGGCTTGAATTTCTGGCAGTTCCCTGTAGATGTTCTGCTGCAACCGTTTTTGAATGATCTTCGGCAAAATTTTACTTACATGTGATATTAATGATATTGTTCCATCACCTTTACCTGTTCCCAAATATATGTCTCAACAATCAAGCTGTAGATGCATTTTACTAAAGTGCGCTGGGTAGGCAAAGATCACTTTTCAAGTTCTTCTGAAGTGTTAGGGGTGGAATGGTAATACAACTGGGGTGGAAATTCCTCATCCCCTGTTCTCTACGCTTTGATGAAGCAGAAGAGGCAATCTCAGGCTTTTTGGAGGATAGGTAATCAAAGGCACACATGGCCTAAGGGACTTCAATCTTTCTAAAGGGCAGAAGCTTTCTCAGATGCAGCACTTGAGCTTTAATCAAACAGCGGCGAGTGTATGTGCTGTTTCTTATTCTCCAGGGCTGAGCGGGTTTCTGGTGTTGAAATTACTTTGGCACTGTGAGCAGCTGGGGAGTTGGTATGCAGGGCTTTGTCTGTTATCTTAAGTAGAGGAACAAGAAGGATCACAAAGAAAGTCTTTGGTGGGTTAGTTTTGTTTTGGGTCACCTCGAGTCCCAAAGGTATTCTAACTGCTTGAAGCTGTGAATGACAGGTTCTTCCTTTTTTCCACACTCCTACCTCTCTTGGACAGGGGGTGGTGAAATAAGAGTTCCCTGGTTTAGTGCTCTTCTGTGTTTTGAAATTGTGTTTATAACAAATAATCTGTGAGAGTTAATGAGAAACCCTCAGTAATGCAAAGGTGTTTCGAGAAGACAAGGTTTTATTTTTGTTCTCCATCACCCCTCAAAGGCAAAATGAAGGCAGTGGAGACCAGGATAATTGTAAGCTACCATTAAAAAATTGCTCCTGATTTTTGGTATATGCTTTGTCTCCGTTTAGCCTTACTTTTGATATATGAAAGGTGTGTGAACAAACTAATTAACAGATGCACTGGTAGATTATAGCAGATAACTGACCAACAGGGAAGTAAAGGTAAACACTATGAAGTTTCTAAATCAAGGATGCAGGCAGGGGGAGCACAAGATTCAGTTCAGTTTAGCAAACATGTATTGAGCACCTTAATAGGTATTCACATTTGGAGATGATGACGTTGTGGTACCTGACCTGGCCTCAGTGGTCATTTTGGTTTGGAGTTCTCAGTTACTCTAACTCATGTTTCCTGTCAAGCATCCAGAACGTGCCCCAGGCAAAATGGTGATGTAGGTGGTTTGTTTTTGTGTCTCTTTTCCTACTGAGTGCCTATACCACATTTCTGCTGCCCATCCCACCTCTGGCTTGATATCTGGGCCTTTCTTCCCCTGACTTCCCCGAGGTCCAAGGTCCCTGGGTTGAGGGCACCCTAATAGGATTTTCCCTCTAAGCAGCATAGGGATTTGTTACTACCATACCTCCTAACATCCTTGAAACACACAACCTTGGTTCACATTTTCTCAAGACCGGACTCTGTGCCTTGTTAAAGTGACAGTTAGCTAATTTGAGAAACAAACAGTAGAATCCTGAAGAGAAAGAGTGGGGAGCCTTCTCTCCCTTCTCTGGTAATAAGTGTCCATTTAACCAGTGAGTTTCTGGAGAATATACTTACACATTCTTTTCTTTTTCTTCTCTATTTAATTCCCTTTTTCTCCTTCCTGAATCAAAGGGATGGCTTGATTTTGAGAATTTAGAGCAAGTAATAAGTCCCTTGGTGGCACAAATGGTTTGTGATCGGCTAGTAACTTAAAGGCTGCTAATTCAAACCCACCCAGTGGTGCTGCAGAAGAGAGCCTGGTGATCTGCTTCCTTAAAGATTATAGCCAAGAAAACCCCGTGGAGTAGTTCTACTCTGTAGCATATGAGGTCACCATGACTTGGAATAGACTCAACATCAAACAAGTTTGATTTTTGTTTTGTTTTTTAGGAGATCAGCATCATGACAGATCTACAAAGCAGAGATTCTGAAGCAGTTGGGCCTTTGGGGTGATACTTTCACCATCCCACAAGTTCTGCTTGTATTTTGAGTCTGTTTCCCAGATTCAGTGTCCCAGGATGAGCTTAGTGAAGTGAAAAGTTTTGGGCAGGAGTGGTATCAACACCAAATGGTGCACTTGGCTAATTCCAATAAATGTCACCATGTCCAATACAAATGACTAACATGGAACACAAAAGTGTTAAATATGAGACCGGAAGACACACTAAGTGTCATTACTTTCCAATTCACATTTCACATCATGAAGCATTTCTACAGTATCTACCTGCTCAAGGCATTGTCTTCAGTTTTCTCTTTAGTCCAGCAAGCATATATTGTACCCCAAGATACTAGGCATTGAGAGTTGTCTAGAGTTAGCTAAACTCTCTTTTTGAACTTATAGGATATGACATCTCAACTTCACACAGACATGGCTAGTTCAGGCAAACTAGACCAAAGAACACACATGGATCAGGTCTTTACACTGATACGTGACTGAATGTGACAAAAATAGTTCATTCATACCAGGACTTGTAACAAGTACTCCACAATTTTGCTGCCACCAATAACAGAATCATCATAAGGAATCTTGGCTATGAGAAGTTAATTTTAGAATCTAGATATTCTTTTAATATACGTACTACTTCTCAAGGTGGTTGATGGGCTCTATTAAAATTAATCATGGGCCTGGGGAAAACAGCTTGATATGGAGGAGAAGAGATGCCTAGTTGGACTAAACTGTGTTGTGCTATCCTTTAATATTTGATAGAGCTATAGTCCAAAGTGGAAAAATCCACCAAAAATATATATTGATTATCTAATACGGATAAGAAAAACATGGTGTGTGTGTATCAGGTATTTTTCAAGCAATTGTTTTCAGCTATGAAGCCTTTTTGTAAAAAACATCTTCCTCAGAACCCCAACCTATAAGATAGATAAAGATGCAACTTGTCTAACAGAGGTGGGATACCTGAGCAACTGTGACTTCTGACATACTTTCTTAGAGCCCTAAGTCCCTGAAAGACTCATTTTTAAAACCATTGCTTATTTAAAGGAAGTTACTCTTCATAAGATTTTGTTCTTCCACTGGAACAGGTTGTATAGAGTGCTGAGCTGTTGCCCAGTTGTTGCTAAGAGTTATAGAATGTTATTTAAAAAGCAGTACATACATACAATGGAGTACTACTCAGCCAGTAGGAGAAATGAAGCCCTGATCCAATCTACAATATGGATGGAGCTGGAAGACATCATTATGCTGAGTGAAATAAGTCAATCACAAAAGGACAAATCTTGTATGACCTCACTTATATAAAAAGACAAGAAAATGCAAATGTATAGAGAACAAAGTTTATTAGTTGATGACCATAGCAGTCTTGGGTACTGTTCGATAAACAGAAACCAAACCTGTTGCCGTCGAGTCAATTCTGACTCATAGCTACCTTATAGGATAGAGTAGAATTGCCAAATAGTGTTTCCAGAGAGAGACTGGCGGATTTGAACTGCTGACCTTTTGGTTAGCAGCCATAGCTCTGAACCATTCCACCACCGGGGCTCCAAAACCTCATAGATGGCACAAATTTACCTTACATTGAATATATTTGCTAAATTGCTGCGCTATTGTTCAGAAATGCAGTCCCTGAAGTTTGAAAGTTTTAAGCTGCAGTGCTCACTTATTTTATCAGTCGGGCTGCAAAATCGTCAATTTGAAAAAGCCTAATCGAATTTCTCCTTAGTATTTTTGTGTATAAAATCATTTATTTACTAATTAAATGTAAAGAGTTTTGGGAGATACTCCTAGTATTTGGGAATTTTTGGCATTGGTGCACTGTTTTAAAGAGGAGCACATTTCAGCTGATGACCATAGCAGTCTTGGGTACCGTTTGGGTCTTTTATTCTTCTGTTATTGCCAAGCCTGAAATTAAAATTATGAAGGTGATTTACCTGGGCATTTAGACCCTCTATGGCAAGGTGAAAATGATTATGTCGTCACATACTTAATTGGAAAAACAAAATATGCCTTTTCTTTCAAATCAGTAAAATCTTGTAAACACACACACACATACACTTTCCTCCCCATAGGCTTGTTGATTTTCATAGATGTACTTCATAAGCTTTAGTATATTCACTCACTGTTGGTGTGAATCCAGTTTCTTATTAAATTGAGATGTTATGTTTGCTTCTTCTCCTCCCTTGAATACTTAAATGCAGTTCTAGCAAGAGCCATAGCAATTCAATGAGATCTTGAAAAGAATTAGTGATTGTTCTGACTGGCTGCTGTAGCGAACTTGTAACATATTTCAGCTTCAACCATTGTGAAATGAAATAAACAGCTAAAGTCACAGTAAAGCTTTCTTACCCAGCATGGATGGAAGGGAAACTTATAAAGCTATTGAAGCTCTGGAAGTGATCTATTGTATTTCAAAGTGCCATGTGGAGGAGAGAGGCTGTGTGGCATACTGAAAACTGCATCATACTGTGAGTGTGGAGACAAATTCTAGCCACCACAGGCCCTGTTCCTAAGGGTTTGGGGCTTGGTTTCCTTATCTTTAAGAGTGTTTAATTAGAAGATCTCCGTGGGTACTTATACCTCTAAAATTCCAAGATAGGAAATAGAAGTTCTTCCAAGTATATGAACTTGAAAGTTTTTAGATGAAGGTGAATTTGATGTATGAGTCTATTCATTCAAAGGCGTTCTCTTATTCTCTCTATTCATAGCTAATCATACCAGCCAACACTGATGATTCTTTAGGAGATAGGTGACATTTGGAATTGAGTACATTGTTTTGCTTCTAGTACAGCCTCCTCCTTCTGTGAACTTGAGACTGTACTTGGCTATCTCAGAGAGTGATTTATCGTTGGTATCACTGGGAAACATTACTTTGCTAAAGGAGATGGGGAAGAAATGGGAGAAGGAGATGACAGCCAAGTAGAGGCAAAGGTACAGAGAGTGTACCTCCCAAAGTTAGAAAAGAAGGAAAACACCTTAATGGGGTTACAGAGCCTCATAGTGTAGTTTTCTGCTGATGCTCAGGACTCTGCTGAAATTTTCTCATATTTCCAACTTGTACTCCTTTCAACCTTTCTCCACCTAATTCTAAAGCTTTTACTTTATCACAAATCCAGTGCTGTCTCTGACCTTTTGGACTTGATGTTTGAACTTATATTCCAGTGTTTGACTCTCTAATATATTTTGGATTGACTCAACCTCTGGCATTTCCTATCACACATGCCTTGAGTAGGTACCATGTCTCCGGTTCTAGTCTCTCAGCCACAAACTCTTAATACTAGGCACTCGGCTAAAACACAACCTGGGTATTGTCATTGCCTCAATTTAGGTCCTTTTTATGCCTTTCCTAGAGAATGTCAATAACCTCCTGCCTATGCTGTCCTGGTGCTCTTCCGTTAAAATGCAGGCAAGGTTCTTGTGAAGACCCTGTCATGGACGTAGGACTTACCCAAGGCCTCACAACCATGGACAATAGAGCCAAGAGTCAAAACTGTTTTATTTTATTTTATCTGTGTTTCGCATTAGTTTTATGTGTGTTGTCATGGCTTTTGTTAAAACTTTGTTTTTCTAGAGACTCCCAAACTGTTGTTTTCCTTCTTTTTGTCATCATATTTTCTAAATGAAAATCAGCAATACCATAAAATCCTAGCTGGCCATCTTGCTGTGACTTGTCTATGTATCTGGCCATATAGCCTCCAGATCCCATTAATATGGCTCCACTGACTCCAGCCCATGTAAAATGTAGCCAGTTCCCTAGAGTAAGCAAGGTACCCTCTTACCACTTAAAACTCTGCTTTTAGAGTGTCTTATCTTCAGCGCCACCACTAAGTCACTGTGCTAGAGAACAGGGAATGAGAGCTACCTGCTGGGATCTGTACTACATGCTTTTTATATATTAACTCATTTAACCCTTCACATCAGCTCTCTGAGGTAGATACTATTATCTATCTCATTTTACAAATAGGGAAATGAGGGCATGGATAGGTCAAGTGACTTGGCCAAAGCTAAAGGAAAACTAGTAAGGGACTGTGGCAGAAACATTAACTGCTCATCAGATCCATGTGCTCCTCCCTCTTTTCCAGGCCTTTTGCAGTTGAGCAGAACATTAATTGTGGTCAGTGGGCTGGGAATAGAAGTGATGTCCATCTTGTCTGTACTGAAGCAGTTCAGAGCCAGTGTATAACCCTCCACCTCTCTCTTCCCCTGCCTTGGTGACCTGGAAGGATACAGCATCAAAATAGTGAAGGCTTTGCTAGTCTGGATCTCTGAGTGTGTAGAGTAGAGCCCCCAGTGACCCATGTTGGGTTTGTAGCTTCAGTGACAAATAAACCTACTTTGCATTAACCACTAAGATTTGGTGGTTAATTTGTTACCATGGTATAACGTACACTATCTTTATTAATACAGTGGCAGAGCCAGGATTCGAACCCAGGGCTGTCTGCCTCCAGAACCTGCACCTTGTCACTTTCTCAGAATAAAAGCTAAGCCTCCATGCTCCTCTAAGTCTGGTAGCTTGCCTTAAAGGGGAGTAGGTGTTGGCTGGAGCTTGGGGCTTTAGAACTGCGTCAAGCTCATCCCCTCCTGAGGAGTAACTTCTGATCTAAGACAAGTATCAAGGCTAGAGATTTTCCAACGGATTATCCAACTCCCTCCTCATTATGGGAGGTTTTAGGGGAGAGGATCTGATTACTTTTAAGCACATTTTCACATTTAAAAAATAACTGTTCTCATCCCAGGCATTTTGTATATAATTGCAAATACATTTGGACTTCTCTACATTTTTATATATCCTTTAAAAATTTGCTGCATTGTGAGAAAGATTGCCCTTAACAGCTTTAGGAAGCCTCTGCTTTATGCATTTTGTTAGCTCCTTTTTACTAGGTCTGAATTAATTATTGGACAGGGTGTTGCTCGTCAAAAGAGAATAAATCTACATGGTAGTTAGAAGGCATACTGGTATATTTTTAAGCTGTGTTTGGGCATGACCCTGGCTCTGTTGATTGTTCAGAACCACTCCATAGTACTAGCTCATTAGTAGAAAGCACTATTCCAAGTGAAACTAAAATGTGCATTTGCATAATTTCTAGATCAGTGTTTGTTATGCACTCAATTATATGTTGCTTTAGTCACAAAGTTGTTAAGCTACTTTCAGGAAGCATTTCAGAGCTGTCTTTATGATGTGTAGCTCAATTTGATTCTGAGAAAATTCAGTTATACTGACCATTAAAACATAATCAAAAGGTGGAAGTTTCTATAGTTAGGTGAGAAAACAATCTTGTTTATTTTTTCCCTCATTGGTGAATTGATAATTTGCAGGTCAGCTAACTGAAGTCTCATGAGTAACCCTGTGTGGGGATAGTAGTGAAATATGAGACCTTTCTCTTGAAGAATATTCAATTTACGGGAAAATCTTAGAATTTAGAGATAATGCGTTAGGCTTGTGTTCTATTTTGCTGTTCTTGAGTTGAAAGATGATGGCCATTTTAAAGATGAGAATTTGATTTGATAATGAAAACGGAGCTATAATTTTGTTTTCCATGGTAGAAAAGGTCTTTGGGTAGTCTCCCTTCCCCTATAACCCCCTTTTTTTGTACATAAAGATGTCCTGCTGGAACTCCCATGACAATTTAGGTCATCAAAAAAAAAAAAAAATCCAGCTGAAATGCATTTTCTCAAGGTCCAGGCACCAACCTGGTACAAGAATACAAAATCTTTCTAGTTAGCATTTCTCATCCTCTCACTGTGATATTCATGGAAATTTCCTAGCTTGCTTTACCGTAACAAGGATTCTTAATTGAGATACCATTTCTTACCCCTTTAAGACATGTTGAAAGAAAGGGTAAGTTGAAGTATAGATTTAAAACTTTTCTTGTTTCTTTCCATGATAGTATGTTTGTGAACCTATAATTTTTAGTCTAAGTCAAGTTAACTGATTAAATCAATGAAAACCTGAACGATTATGAGACCTCTTCTCAGACCTTGCTCAGTCACTAACCAGCTGTATGACTCGGGCAAATCTTTCTGTGTCTCAGTTTTCTCATATGAAACACCAGAGGGTTGAAGGAGATGATCTCTAGGATCCCTCACTGTTCTAAAATGCTATGATTCGCAGAAACACTAGTAGATAATCACATATTGTTGTTTAACTGTTTCTGTACATAAACATGAAGGTTTTAGTTATATTCATCTTTTGAACTAATCTTGTTAATTGGAAACTGGTTACTAATCATTATCTAAATTCACTCTTCTGTTTTTCAAATTAGTTTATGTGTGTTGTCATGGCTTTTGTTAAAACTTTGTTTTTCGAGAGACACAGTTTCCGTACCTTAAAATTATCTGGCTAGTGATGTCTTAATAAACTCAGATTCATGGCCGAAATGGCACAGATTTTTTAAAAAGGAAGACATGAGAGGACAGAGGGAAAAAAGTTTAATATAATTACATTGAAATAGGCACTATTAATAGTTTTGATTTCTATCGGGTCTATTATCAGAGACGTTCAAAGCTCAGTATACCGTTAAACCCGATCCTCCCAGTATTCTATGCAAGAAGAATAAACAGAAAGGAAAAGATGAATGAAGGAAGGGTAGGGAGTTGTGTAAAATAGCAGACATGGTTCGGAAATAAACATAAAAGGAGCTAGAAGGCAATTTCTGGCCTCTGGCGAGAAGCATGCCCTTGGCTCAGTCTCCTCTGCCACTGGCCAGGTGTTAGGCTAAACAATGCGATTATGTTTTCACTCTGCCTAAGGACACAACGGGGCCTTGTGTTTTTAATCTGACAGGGAACAACTCAAGTGGGATGTGTCTGTTTTCTTTTTCACTAGGCTTTCAAAAAATAATGAAAACCTGACACTTTATATGACAACTCTTGGGGGCTCTCAAATTCTTTCACAATTGATGTGCTATCACATACAGTTTACAAAATAATATCATGATTAACTGTGTTAATTACATCCACCTCAAAATTTATGCTGCCCAAAATAGCCAAATACATTTAAGCTAAATGGGTTCATTTTGTACTCTTCTCAAAATAGTTTTTCTTTCCCCATTTCACTTCAAGGTACACTACTTGGGCCCCCTCCATCCATCCCAGCCCTGGCAATAGGCCAAAGAAGTGTGTTGTCTGTAGAGAGATTTTAAGCATATATCTTTGGCTCAGATCCCAGCTATTCCTTACTTCATTAGGACTGAGTGAACTTGAAATCTTGCCACACATATCCTAGGGATCTATGTCATATATTATTTCCCACAGGAATGCCCTGGACCTAGGAAGATTTTCATACCTGTTAAATCATGCCTGTTAAATAAATGCAACTTTATTCTAAAAGATTGTCAGGTCACATGGCAGTCTTCACACACTGGGCTCAAATGGGCAGCCCAATCCCACCTCTCACCCCCAGCAGAGATAGACGGACTAGTATTTGAGGAAGAAAGGAACCAGGAGAGATGGTAGAAGGAAGAATCAGTCCAGAAACTTAGATAGAATCAGAATCAAATGTCATAAGTTTCTGACTTAAATTAGGTGAGCAGTGTGGAAAAATCCAGATGCCAATGACAAAATCAGCAGATATAGAGACCTAAGTTCATTAGGAGGTTGCAGAAGCCAAAGTCAAATACCGCAAACTGCAGAGTCCTAACACAGGATTGACAGACGCTGGGTGGGACTAGCAAAGAGACTTGATTAGGATGGATTTTGTGACTCTATTTGGCAAGAATGTTCACCAAATCTTGACAGCCAGGAATAAGGGCGTGAAACCATTCAGGCCCTGATCTTTATTTAGATAGTCAGCATTTTCAGATTGTCAATTTAAGTTATTGATAATCATCCTTTGCTTTGTCTATTGTATTTGGCTTTAAAAAACCATTTCCCATTGATTTCCTTACTGGTGATTTATGCTAATCATATGATAGGCAGAGAAACTATTCTTTATTCCAGTTTACAGATAAAGAAACAGACACAGAGATTAAGTGAGTGTGCCTAGATCAAACCACTAGAAAGTGGTGTAATGACCATTTATTGAGTGCCAGGCACTTGGTATTCATCCATTTTTCTCAATTTTCATAACACTCCTGTGAGGTAGATAGGTATTACCTCCATTTTATAGGTGAGGAAATGAGAGTTCAGGAAGTTGGAATAACTTGCCCAATGTCACATGGTTAGGGGCAGAGTTGGCTGTTGAATCCAGTCTGTCTGACTCCAGAGTTTGTACTCTTAACCTCTAGGCTGCATTACTTCCTGTTTTCTTTACTACCTTTTCCCTTTAACACCTTACTTCCAAGATAGTCTACATTTCACTTTATTAAAATTCCTAGCATTGTAAAGCCCTTTAAATTTAGTAGTAGCTGGGCTGCTACTGGCAAAGTTAGTGGCACCACCTCACAAACGTTGTTTTGCCCTCATAGTCTGCATGCAGGGAGGCAGATGTTCTAACATTTTATTGCCTACAGAGTTGTAGATCTTCTCTAGCAACTGTCACAATTGGCATATTTTGCCTCTGGGATGTTTTTCAGAAGACGCATATGATACTAGAACTTTCTTAGGAGGAGGCAGAGTAGAGGAGCATGATACGATTTGACCTTTTTCCATAGCATGTCTTGGGAACTGAAATCCCATCAATAGCGAATCATTCCTTTGGGTTTTTAGCACGGTATGAGGCAATAGGGGTCCAGTGAAAGGAGATAAAGAGAAGGCAAACTTTCCTCACTTGATAAATTTGCCTAGGGACAGCCCTTCACAGGAACCGTTTGGTTGTCAGTGTTTCTTGTGGGATATATTTAGGGGTGAAAGAAACTAGAGTTGATGACATCGACATGACTCACAAAACATATGGCTCTAAATAATGAGACCCTTTATCTTGGAGAAGAATCTAAAGGGCATGGGAGAAACCCACATATAACTCACTTAAAAAAATAAAGCCGTATAATTTCCTTTCTGAGACCATAATCTTTCGGTCTTTTTCAGATGTTGTGCCAAGAAATAAAGTGGCGGGG
>NW_004444004.1:11857648-11884372 GCF_000243295.1 Trichechus manatus latirostris | reverse complement strand
GGGCGTTGGTAGAAATAGCATCAATTCATCAGTGAATTGCTTGATGGTATAAGTATTTGCCATTAGGCTTCTGTTTGTTTTGTTGTTAGGGGGCCAAGAACATTTGAAAACATTAAATTATTTTTTAAAATTAAATAAATAAAAACTCCTCCACTCAAATGTCACAGTTTCTCTGGAAATGACATCATCTTAGCTGAAATATTATTGAGTAAATGAATAAACCTTATGTGGTGGGGTGTGGGGGAGCAAAAGTGAGAGTGGAAGGTTTTAAAAGCTGTTGATAACCTCTCAGCTTGAGGTCTGTTTATTAAGAGGCTTTGGAGTGGACTCTTGTGTCTTTCCTAAGTAAACACAGAGGCTCCTGTTATTCATCTGAATAAGTCCCCTTACTTAGGACTTAATGGTCTACACTGGCAGTGGTTTTCTGAGGACTCTCAAGTTTATATACTCAGGGATCAAATCTTTTAAATCACAAATAATGAGACCTGGGAAAAGCTGATATCATGGCATTGTATTGGTGGGGTGGTGGTGGAGTGATGATGGTAGTGATGGTGGTGAGGTGGCGGGGGGGTTTTGTGAAGATTGATATGCTGGAATGTATGTTAAGTGCAAGTATATGCCCTCATATTCAGATAAAATCCTAAGGATGGTGGGAGCCCTGAGAGCAAAAGCACTGACAGGGGATTTTGAATAAATGACTGCCAAGGAGTTGGCCTAAACTGGAGTCCAGGTGACGCAATGACTATCCAAGAAGAAAGAAATAGTAAATGAGAGTGGGTGGCTGACTCCTGGAATTGGAGTTTAGACCTGCTGTGAACATGCTTTGAGTCCTTCTGCCCATGGCAATCCAAGCAATACATGGCTGTGAGAGAAACCTCTGGGGACCACTTATCATGTGCTTTATGTCCTGAAGGTAAGTAACATGGTCTCCTTCATTATTTCTTAGGCTTTATTCTGGGTCGGGCCTTAGCTGCATACTAAAAGTAAACAAGAATATTTCCAAGTGTCATACCCTAGGGTTTCTCTTTAGTTTCTGATTCTGCTTTAATTTAATGATATGGAGGTGAATCTCTCTGGTCTGAAATTCTCCAAGTCATCTATTGAGTCCTTGGAAACAGAAGTCACACTTGCAATTTACCAGTCTTTCAGCATAGTGATCATATTTAACAATAGGCCATGATGCATTTTGCCAAGAGTTTGCTAATTTAACCCTGATTTCCTTTCAAATTCTTGGGTAGAGATCATCTAGCTCTGGTAATTTGTCTATTTTACAGGTAGTCCTCAACTTCTGATGGGGTTCTGTTCCAACAACTCCATCTTAAGTTGGTTCTGACATAAGTCCAATACCTCATTTTTTTTTGTCTTTTATTATTATTGCCTTTTATTATCAGTGTCTTTATAAATCTGGCAATGTTTTGAACAGTAAATCATAAAACTGAATATCTGTGAGTGAACATCTGAGAATGATAATATCAGCAAATTACTTGCTGCAACATATTACTAGCAATAAGACGGGCCAAAAAAAACCCAAAAAATGGATGATCATAAGTGTGATTCATGGTAACTTAAATACGTAGTAAGTCAGGAACTACCTGTATATTGTCATTTTGGCTTAGGACCATTGCTTGACCCGATTCTACCAGCTTGTGCATTTTAGGGACAAAAGGAAATAGAAATCACTTAAGTGCTCATCTCTCTATAGATAAATGCAAGGAATTTTCCGAGTTTGCCACCTATTTCTATAAAGCACAATCGCTAAGGGAACACTTTTAATATCTCTCTAATTTTGTTTTCCCCTTTGATAGTTTTTAAAACTCTTTATCTTGATTTTATTATTCCTGGCAAAACTTTCTTAAAATTTGTATTGGGGCTTATATTTTGTTTATATTTAATCTGCCATATTTTATAGGCTTTCCTGTACCTTCTCACTAGGACGTGCTCTTTGAAACATACTTCTCCTCCTTCCAAAACCATTTGGACCCAGGCTTGGTTGGCACTGAGGCCAGCCAGACAATAGAGAGTCAGACTTAAGGGTCAGACCAGAGAGGTGAGACACTTCTGCCAGGACATAGCAGGCAAATATGGAAGATCACAACAGGATAGACTGTTTGGCGAGAGCACCAGAAAAGTGTGGCAGCTAGACAGGAGTAAAGCAAGTTAATGGTGAACCTCTAGCCTATCAGTTTTAGGGCTTCTAGTAAAAAGCAAGGCAGGATCCTAAGATCAAAAGAATCAGATCCAGTCCTAGATAGTAACTAGACCTGAGTGGGGAAACAAGGCAGGAAGGATATGATCACTAAAACTGGGCCATGAGGTCTTAGTTTGGCCAAGAGCCAATCTTCCTCAGTGTGAAGCTGCCAAGCTAACTGTGTAAGACTGTTAAAAAATTTCCCTGATTAGAAAGAGATAGAATTTGAATTGTTGGGGTCAAATGAGTTTGCAGATAGGGCCTAAGGAATTCTAAGTTTGGAATATTAGATATGTGTGGTAAATAAGGTCAGTCATTAGGCTTTTTGCATGGAGATGGGGAGGATGGTTAGTATTTTGAGTCTTTTGCACATATTTGTCTTAGATTTTAAATTTGGTATGTTCAAAGATTCTCCAGGCTTCTGGATTATTGACTTTTTAAAATTACTTTCATTTTTCCCCCTAATTCCCATACTTTGTCTTAATACCATTTTCTAAAAATGCGTATCAGTATGATTGATTTTCAAGGTTTCCTATCTCCCATCAGAAAGCCAAATTAAATTGCCACGTGATCTTTATTATACAGTAGCCCATTAACAGTCACCTCCATGTTCCCTGGTCAAAACCAATTTTAATATAGTTTATATTTTTCTTTCTTACTATTTTTAGGACTGCATAATCTAGAAATAGGACTTTGTCCTATTGAACAAGGCTCCCTCAACTTATCCTGAGAAATCATTTCTGCACTCGTTTAGGATATTAAAATATCGATATATTTTTATAGTCGGTAAAAATTTATTTAATGGTAATTTAATGGTCAATAGAATCCAAATAGTCATGTCTCATCAGTCTCATCTTTAGATCAAAATTGAAGCTGCAAAGTGAGAATACAAAGAGATACATGCTGAGAACTTCCTCACAGGACTGAGAAGTAGCACCTTAGCGCATGCTGGTAAGCACCCTAAAACCTTGGTGAAGAAACAAAAACAGCACCTTCTCTCCAAAGATTTTCCAGAAAAATGTTTTTCTTTAATTCTTTCTTAAATTTATCACTGTTCTGGTTTAGATGATGTTAAAAGATCAGTATTTCTTAAAGCACATGCTAGGTTTCTGTGTATGTGGCATTTCTACTCATTAAAAGCTTTGACCCCTCTTAGAAGGTTGGCTTGTCATCACTACCCTGTCCTGTCTGTATCCATCCTGATAGGAAATATGTCCTCACTAAGTCTCTGACACAAAATCTGTTCCATCATCTGCTAACAACTATTGCGCTTTATCTACTTCCTTTTTGGAATTCTAGCAATGGGCTGGAAACATTGATATTTTCTGGCTTGGTTTTATAATTTCTTGCCCTAATTAAGTGATGTCCTATTTGATGAGCCAGGTTTCCCTTTCTTCTATTAATTTCTACACAAGCTTAGGACTCTGTGCTCTACTGGACTTTCTTCAACACAACTCTCTAACTCCTCTGCCCTCTTCATGCTCCCATTGCATTCTTCATACACCCAGATTGGAGGACCTAGATTAATGAGGGCTCTGTATCATAATCATCATTACACATTCCCTCTCTTCCTCCTGGGCTTTGAGCTTCCTGAGGACAGGAACCATATCACATTTATTTTTTGCATCCCTGATGCCCAGCACAAAGTAGGCACTCAATATATTTTTCCTGGAGTGAATCAAAATAAAGAAGGAAATGTTGACAAGGATGTAGGGATGATATAGGCATCACTCTTGGAAGCTTGACTATTTTAACTGCTGTTCTTTAGGAAAGAAGATAATCTGAGAGGGTGGTAGATAATTTTGAACAAGAGGGGATTCTTTCTGAATAGGAATCTAAATGCTACAATAAACTTATAGGTGAAATAATTTTTCCCAGTTGAATTTTAATATCACAGGTAGTAGACTCATGGATTGAATCAAGCCCTGGAGAAACTGAAACATTTGAACCCCCCTTTTTACTCGACAGCAATGGGTTTGGTTTTTTTTTTTTTTTCATTGTGCTGTAGGTGAAAGTTTACAGAGCAAATTAGTTTCTCATTAAACAATTACTACACAAATTGTTTTGTGACATTGGCTGCCAACCCTGCAATGTGTCAACACTCTCTCCTTCTCTGCCTTGGGTTTCCTTTTCCATTCATCCAGTTTTCCTGTCCCTTCCTGCCTTCTTGTCTTTGCTTTTGGGTTGGTGTGCCCATTTAGTCTCATATGCATGGTTGAACTACGTGAGTTATTGTTTGTTTTATAGGCCTGTCTAATCTTTAATTGGAGCCCTTTTTTTGTTTTTTAATTTTTATTTTTCATCCTCCTGGTTTTTTTTCCAGAAAATTCTCAGTGTGCTGACTCTTTTCATTAACATTTTTTCGGCTTCAGTTTTGACCTAAAAACGAGAGCAGTGAAGAATGACAATCTATTGACTGTAAATATCCAGACAGAGCCAAGACTGTGACTAGTTGGGGGAAAGTTTATCTATGCCTGACGATGGCACAGTGGGACTAGATTTTAACCTAAGGATAGAGATATATACTAATTCCTAGGTAAATTGATTTTCCTTAGGAAAAATATATGGTATAAAAGAGACGGATACCTAAATTGTAAGTTATTGTCATTATTAAGTCCATCATAGGCCCTGAGCATTCTTGTATGTCCTTGCTAAATAAGCCAAACTGCCAGGCCTAACTATTCTCTGACCCTGAACAGTTTCTGTAGCTAGTCATGCAGGCAATTAAATAGGTCAAGACCACCACAGCATTGGACAGCTGCTTGTTCCCTACAAAGGGGTGGTGGTGGTAGTAGCTTATTTACTGCATGTTCTAAAAGATGATGAACACTTACTTGGTCCTGAGTTTCTCAGGCATGGCACACCTGCATGTATAGATTCCATCTGCTGCATGGCATCCCCCTATGGAAGTACGGAAAAACAGCACTACTCAGCTGATGCTTCTGCTGTTTGTTGTGCTGTGAGTCATAAACTGTCTTACTGGGATCTCAAATCCATTGAGTTTCGTACTCTAGTTCTGGCATGTATAGAACTGTGAAAGTCAACCTGTTTGCTTGCTTTGCCATCTCTGTTGGGTCTTGATACTTCTTGCCATCCTCTGTGAGACTAGGATTCTTCCCTGACAGTAATGGCTGCCTTTCAATCTTGAATATTCAGTTACAGGGTTTTTGTTGGTGTATGTGTTTTGTGTGTGTGCTTTACGGACGAGAGATTGATGCTATAATATTACTAGATGCCCTAATGGCCCCCTAGAACTAGAGAGTTGGCAGTTCTTCCCTTGTTTGGAATTAAGGGTTGAGGGTCCTAAGTCTGAATGTGACAGACCAGTCAGAGACCACAACCCCTCCTGAACAGAGAGAGCTCCACTAGTTCCAGGGGGAAATTGTTTGGGTTGAAGTTGTTGAAGAAGAAACTTAGCCGCTAACTGAGACAATAAACATAAGAAGAAAGTTTGGGGGTGGGATGGTGGAGGGCAGAGAGAATAACAACAGCTTCTATGTATTGAACCTTGTGCTAGACACCTTCAATACATCATTTCTAATTTCACAATAACCTTGTTATGAGACAGGTGTTGTCTCTAGTTTATAGACGAAGAACTAGTGGCTCCAGAATATTGAATAATGTATCCAAAGCTATATAGCTAAGTGAGAAGCAGAACCTGGATTCAAACCTTGGTCTATCTGACTCCAAGGTCTGTGCTCTTAAACAGTATGTTCTGCTTCCGATCAGAATCATAATAACTTATTCTATGACATGGAATGGAGTGCAATTTACTCATTTTATATAGTACAGTTTTATGTAAGACTTCTGGGAAACAAAAAAAAATGAACATTTTTCTGTTTAAAAGAAATTTTTTTTGAAACATCTGACTAGCACTGGCCTTGGACAACACTAGTTGGAGAAAGGCCCCGATTCATTACAGCCTTTCCTTGAGATGACAGTACAAAGACAATCATCATACAGGCCCTGGGGTTGCAACAAAACACCCAATTCTAATTGGTCCCAAGAGGAAGAAATCGGAATACTTGTTTAATGAAGAATGGGGTAGCACTCCTTAAACATCACTGATCTCAAAAATGACAGTACCATATAACCTAAATGATCGTAGAACTAGTTTTTTTTTTACGTTACGTTCATTGAGACATAATTTACCTACAGTAAAATTCATCCTTGTTAGCGTATAGGTCTATGAGTTTGGACAAACACATATAGCTATGTAACCACCACAATCAAGGTATAGAACAGTACTATCAACTCAGAATAGTCCCTCATTCTCTTAGTTATCTAGTGCTGCTATAATAGAAATACCACAAGTGGACTGTTGTTTTAACAAACAGAAATTTATTCTCTCATAGTCTAGGAGGCTAGAAGTCCAAATTCAGGGTGCCAGCTCCAGGGGAAGGCTTTCTCTCTGTCAGCTCTGGGGAAAGGTCCTTGTCATCAATCTTCCCCAGCTGAGGAGCTTCTCAGCACAGGGACCCCGGGTCCAAAGGACATACTATTCCTTATCTCCACGTGGTTGTTGTTAGTTGCCATTGAGTTGGCTCTGACTCATGGTGAACTTATGTATAACAGAATGAAATGTTATCCAGTCTTTGCTATCTTATTTTCAATGCCTTCAAACCTGGAGAAAGGGGGGACTCATCTTCCAACAGTATATCAGGAAATACATCTGTTGTTATACATCGGGTGTCCATTAGCCATCAAGTCGATTCCAACCTGTAGCGATCCTGCAGGACAGAGTAGAACTGCCCCATAGAGTTTCCAAGGAGCAGCTGGTGAATTCAAACTGCCGACTTTCTGGTTAGCAGCTGAACTTTTAACCACTGCGTTACCAGGGCTCCATGAATACTAGAAGCGAAGCTTTAAAACTTTGAAAGTAGAAGAATAACCTCAGGATAGGAAACAACTTCCAAAATGAAACAGTCATAGAGCACAAACGATAATGGAAAAGACTACTAAATCTGACTCCATTCAAATGTGAAATTTCTATACAACAAACTAACCGAATAAGCCACACACACCAACGAAGGATTAGTGTAGTGAATATATAAAGACATAATCGTAGGAAAAGCACAAGCAGCCCAACAGAAAAAAATGGGCAAAAGATATTAACAAGTAATCTAAATTTTTTAAAAGGCCAATAAACATTTGATTTGTAGGATTGTTAGATTCCTTTGTGGTTACCTTAATATTTATCCCTATTTTTCTAAGTTTATACCAGTCTTTTATTACTTTATATAGCTAAAAGACCAATAAACATTTGAAAAGATGCTCAACCTCACTAGTAATCAGGGAAATGCAAACTAAAAATCACGAAGAAATACCAATATCGGCCTACAGACTGGCAAAAAGTTTTAAGTCTGACATTATCAAGTGTTGCCAAATGTATGGAGCCATAGGAGATCACACACTGCTGAAAGACTTATCATTTTGCACAACCACATTGAAGAGGGATTTTGGCTATATCTCAAAAGTTGAAGATGTGCACATCATACCCAGCAATTTAATGCTTAAATAATACCCTAGATGAGGGGGTCAGCAATCTTTTTCTCTAAAGGGCCAGATAGTAAATATTTTAGGCTTTGCAGGCCATATGATATCTGCTGCAACTCTCTACATTGCTACTGTAGCATGAAAACAGCCATAGACAATACATAAACAAATGGGCATGCTGGTGTTCCAATAAAACGTAATTTACAAACCAGGCAATGGGCCAGATTTAGCCTACGATGTTTCTTGACTGCCTGCCCTAGAAAAGGAAGGAGAAAGGAGACTGGCACAAGAACATTTACTGCAGCAGTATTTATAAATGGTGAAAGATTGGAAATAATCTACATGTCTACCAGCAAGAGAATATGCAAATAAAGTGTGTTAAATTCATAACATGGAATACTACACAGTAGCGAAATGAATGAGCTAGAATGATATTTAACGATATAATCAAACCTTGAAAAATAATGAAGTTAGGTGACAAATGCAAGTGTGTGTGTACACACACATACACATATAGTTTAATAATATGAAAAATTATACACTATATGTATAGTTTCTGGATACATGTATATATAGTAAAAACATGGTTGGAAATGATAGCTACCAAAATCAGGATAGTGGTTGTCCCTGAGGAGAGAGAGTGGAAGAGGGAATAAATAGAGTATCAGGGAGAAGAAAATATGTGACTTCAACTGTATTTGTAACATTTTATTTCATTTTTATGAAGCACAAAATAATCTGAGGTAATATGGCAAAATGTTACTGTTTGACAAAGCTGGGTTTAGCTGCTACCTGGTAAGCAGGGATTCATTTTATTATCCTCTATGCTTGAAAGAAGGAGCCCTAGTGGTGCAGTGGTTAAAGCACTCAGCTGATAACTGAAAGGTTGGTGGTTGGAACCCACCAGCGGCTTCACGGGAGAAAGACGTGGCAGTCTGCCGTCGTAGTAAAAGTTACGGCCTTGGAAACCCTATGGGACAGTTCTGCTCTGTCCTATAGGGTTGTTGTTTGTTGGAATCAAGTTGATGGCAATGGGTTTGGTTTTTTTGGGTATGCTTGAAATATTTCATAATAAAAGAGTAGGTTACAAAACAGAATGTACAATATTTTTTCAAAATGTTTGTGGAATTAATTAATATGGATAACACATGATTACAAGATTTAGAGTATATACACCAAAATGCTAATAATAGTTGCTTTGTGATGGTGGGGTTATGGGTGAATTTTATTTTGTTCGTTGTGCTTTTCTATACTGCCCAATTCTTAACATGTAACATGTATTCATATTATTTTTAAACCACGTGTTCATTACGGAATACTTGGAAAGCATATCAAAATATGAAAAAAAACAACAACCCATAATCCTACTACCTTCCTACGGGAAACCACTATAAAGATTTTTTGCATAGTTCCTTCCATTATAATTTTTTATCCTTTTCTGTCTCGACATAGTTGAGTTCTTACCTAATATCAGGGCTTCGAACTGGTCAATTCTCAGCAGGGAACTTGTTAGAAATGCAAATTCTCAGCAGGGGTTAGAAACAGAAAGAACTGGTTCGAAGCCCTAACTAATATACACCTCTACTATTTGCTTTTCTTCACTTACTATAAGAATTTCCCCATGTTATTTTAAATTCTTTACAAGCAAAAATTTTTAGCTGCGTACTATTTGGGTAAGTTTGTAAATCTGCAACTTTCAACCTCTTTTCTAGAAATTTTAGAGTATATTTACCTACCAAATTCATAATATATGAGGGTCTATACATTTGACTGAGGCTCAGTGGAATATCTATCTATTCTGTTCTTGCCAGTTTTCCACAATTACTAAAGCACCTACTTGAACAAGTAAAAAAAAAAAAAAAAAAAAAACGATTTATTAAACTGTATTTTAGACTAAATCAACTAGAGGCTTACTCAATGCACTATCAAAGCTCCTTTGGGCTTTCGTGGCCCTCTGGGAAAACCAGCCTCTGCTTAAGAGATCTTTTGTGTTCTTGGTTCAACAGGTTAGAAAATGACAGTTGTCATTGTGTGGGCCTGGCACGTGTCATGAACTGGTGGCCTCCATCTGGGACACTGAACATGCTTTCAAACTTCTCAACCACATGCAAAGAAAGGTGACATTTTAAAATGTGCTTCTATGGTGTAATCACCCAGAAATTCATCAGTGCCCACAGGCACCTTGACATTTTATTGCTGTGGAACTCATCATCTACCATCTTAAAACATGTCATTTTTGGATCCAAATTCAGTAGCTCTGTCATTCCCTAGGTATTATTTTAAAAGGTTATTCATGTCTTTCTGTGAAATAATGGGGGGATAAATATAAACAAGATGCTTTCAAACTGCTACGTCATTAATTTGGTTGTTATTGTTTTTAATAATACATATCATTAGGTTATTTAAGTCACTTTACTTTCCTAAGCAAGGTACAAACAAGCTTTACCTTTTAAAATCATGATATAGAAAGTAACTTTGAAAAATCTGGACAGCTGGAAATCTTATTTTGAATGGAACAGTCTCCAACTTTAATGAATTGCTAAATAAGGCCCTGGTCATTATTTGGCCTTTGTTATACCAACCTCCCTACTAACCCTCCCCCACTCTTTAGCTGCTTTCACCTGACCAACTTCTCAGTATACTGATATTTCTTTCTTGAAGATATACTGATAATATGAGGGTATAGCCTGGGTTTTAGCCATTCCTTGTAATCTCAGTCAATGCCTGGAATAGTGCTTGTAGCACATAGCTTGAAACAACGGAGGCTTGTTAAATTCAATTGCAAATACCCAGGAACAAAACTCCTAATTAAATTGTGTGAGTTACACACCACAATGAGTGTTGTGCTAAGGAGGAGGATGAAGAGGATGCCACGCCTTTTACGTATTTAAAATATTATCCCACCATATAAAGTATGAGCTTAATTTATGAGATGTTGAAACATGCTAGGTTATTTCTAGATCTTCATTCAAAAGCAATGTGAAGCCTTCCTTAGGAAAATATACTTCTCTCCTACGTTACCAACAGCAAAACATAGTACATATTCTGAGGTACATACAAGCTTGTCATAGTACCAGTGTTGTCTGTCAGCTATAAAATAAATGGCTTCCTCAAAAATATAAACTCTATTCCACAACCCCTAACCTTCCTTAATCATCACTGTCTGGAATTTATCTTGTTAGCTGGGAAAACACCATGAGGCTTTTCTGTTCCCTAAATTTAGTTGACAACTGCTACCAAAACTAACATATTCTTTGGACAGTGCTTTATCTAATACCCTATAAGTCCAAAGACTTTGATAAACTAAGATTCTTGAGAGCTTTGTCCACCTCCATATCCGTAATGATTATAACTTACTGTTTTATAGTAGACACAAAATATTTGTTGAATGTCCTTTTCCCTCCTCTAATTCTTGGCCCAAAGAGTGAGAGTGGGAGTAGGGGCAGCTGACAGACCTTGAAATTCCTTTGAGACCATTGTTTTACCTCAGGTCCATAGTTTGTGTTGTCAGCAGTCATAAGCACACCACACTACACTGTCCAATAGCTGTGCAGTGACCACATGGAAAGGAAGGCTGTGATAATGTTGTCCAAGGACTCAAGAAATAACAGAAATACTAGACTACTGCAGTATGACACATCTCCCAGTTAATTCTTCAATTTGCCTTCATATCATATGAAAACATAAAACCAGTATAAACGTTTTGATGTCTTCACAGACACAACAAAGGATGAGGGACAGCAGTAAACACCCTTTACACCTGCACCGCATATATGCTAGATGCAATTTCTTTGCTACATCTCAGTGCAAGTAATGAGATCTTTCATTAGGCAGACCATATGCTTTTGTTAAAGTAGCTCATTTAAAGGGAAATTAATGCACTTCTAAATATTTAGAATACATTTCTAGCTCTGTGCCCACATTATTACATAGGGTCCTTTGTCCTTGGAATGTTAATACTACCAATTAAGCTTACCAATAAGTATGAGTCTAATGGCTGAGCTCTAGCAAACTGCTTGGATTGTTTATCATTGCAAAGATGAATTGCTTTAGGAGGCTGCTCTCTGAGCCAATCTAGTTAAAATCGAAGGTGATGTGAATGTTAAAGTCAGATTGGGGAGGTTCATACATTAAAGCTGAAGAACCTTGTTGGATAACTCGGCTGTTCCAATGTTTTACCCTAGGGCTGTAGTTCTGCTATCTCAGTGGTGCTATTTGTGCGATCCCCAAGAACTTACCCAGTTCTCAGGCCCTAGGCTATGCTGCAAGCCACTGTTAAAGGTGATGCTTTATGTTAACATTGTGCTTAACAATTTTTCAAAGCTCATCCATGTGCATTATTTCTTTTGAATCTTTAGACTCTGGGAGTTAGCCAGGATACGAGTTCTCATTTCATAGAGGTACTCAGAGTCCAAGGTCAGAGTGCTAGTAAAGTAACTGAAGCTGGTGGGAGGCCTTTAGGAGACTGTTGCAGGTACCCAAATAACAAGTGATACAAGTTTAGACAAAGGTTGGGTCAGAAGGAATGAAGAGAAAATAGGAAACATTTTTAGTCATTACAAAAGCAATATGTGCATATTTCTAAAACATCCAACCAATTCACAAGTATATAAATTAGAAAGTAAAAGTACACCCCGCCCGCCTATCGAATCCCTCTTCCTAGGGGGTAACCATCTTGAATAGTCTGGTACATATGTTTAGTCTTTTTTTTTCCTACACATATATGTATCCACCACTTGTCTATTAGTTTGTGGTACTGTGGTGGCTTGCGTGTTGCTTTGATGCTAAAAGGTATGCCACTAGTATTGCAAACACCAGCAGGGTTACCGATGGTGGATAAGTTTGAGCAGAGCTTTCCGACTAAGACAGACTAGGAAGAAGGACCTGGTGATCTACTTCTGAAAAAAAAATTGGCCAGTGAAAACCTTATGGATAGCAGCAGAGCATTGTCCGATATAGTGTTGGAAGATAAGACTCTCAGGTTGGAAGGCATTCAAAATACTGAAGGAAGAAGTCCAAGGTCCCAGTCTGAAGGCATTGGTGAAAAACAAGACTCCAGGAATTGACAGAATACCAATTGAGATGTTTCAAGAAACTGATGCGATGCTGGAAATGCTCACTCATCAATGCCAAGAAATTTGGAAGACAGATACCTGGCCAATCAACTGGAAGAGATTCATATACATGCTGATTTCAAAGAAAGGTGATCCAAGAGAATATGGAAATTATCAAACAATATTATTAATATCACACGCAAGTAAAATTTTGCTGAAGATCATTCAAAAACAGCTGTAGTAGTACATCTACAGGGAACTGCCAGAAATTCAAGCCAGATTCAGAAGAAGATGTGGAACAAGGGATATCATTGCTGATGTCAGATGGATCTTGGCTGAAAGCAGCGAATACCAGAGAGATGTTTCCCAGTGTTTTATTGACTATGCAAAAACATTCAACTGTGTGGATCATAACAAATTACGGATAACATTGTGAGGAGTGGTGTCTTAGGCTAGGTTCTCTAGAGAAGCAAAACCAGTCAAATGTATAAAAAAAATATATATATGTATATATATATATATATATATATAGAGAGAGAGAGAGAGAGAGAGAGATTTATATCAAGGAAATGGCTCACATGGTCGTAGAGGCTGGAATGTCCCAAGTCCGTGGGTCAGGATAGAGGCTTCTCCATATTTGCGTAGCCGCAGGGACTGGTGAACCCAAGATTGACAAGTCAGAGAGCAGGGCTTTTGCTCACAGTCTATGAAGATCAACAAATCCCAAGATTGGCAGGCAAAACCACAGGTAAGCTGCTAGCTTAAGTCCCAAGAACCAGAGGTCAGACAAACAGGAACCAGCTGCAGGATCCATTACGAGCAAAAATTCCACAAGTCTTGCCAGAATGTCTGCTTATATTTGATGCAGGCTACATACCCAAGGAAACTCCCTTTCAACTGATTGGCTACTCACAGCAGATCTTATCATGGGGGTGATCGCATATCAGATCTCAAAGGGGAAGCGATCACAACATTATACAACTGCCAAAACACTGAGAATCATGGCCCAGCCAAGCTGACACACAATCTTAACCATCACAAGTGGTGAGTTAGTTATCTAGTGCTTCTATAACAGAAATTCCACAAGTGGATGGCTTTAACAAAGAGAAATTTATTCTCTCACAGTCTAAAAAGCTAGAAGTACGAATTCAGGGTGCCAGCTCTGAGGGAAGGCTTTCTGTCTCCAGGGAAAGGTCCTTGTCATCAATCTTCCCTGGTCGAGGAGCTTCTCAGCGCAGGGACTCTGGGTCCAAGGGAAGTGCTGTGCTCCTGGCCTTTCTTTCTTGGTGGTATGAGGTCCACCCCCCTTTTATATCTCAAAAGAGATTGATTTAAGACATAACCTAATCTTGTAGATTGAATCCTATCTCATTAACATAACTGTCTCTAATCCTGCCTCATTAACATCATAGAGGTAGGATTTACAACACAGGAAAATCATATCAGGTGACAAAATGGTGGACAATCACACACTACTGGGAATCATGGCCTAGCCAAGTTGACACATATTTTGGGGGGACACAATTCAATCCATGACAAGTGGGAATTCCAGAACACTTAATTGTGCTCATGTGGAACGTGTACATGGACTAAAAGGCAGTCATTCCAACATAACAAGGGGATACTGCGTGGTTTAAAATCAGGAAAGGTGTGCATCAGGGTTGTACCCTTTCGCTATACCTATTTAGTCTGTATGCTGAGCAAGTAATCCCAGAAGCCAGACTATATGATGAGGAACACAGCGTCAGGATTGGAGGAAGATTCATTAACAACCTGTGACTTGCAAATGGCACAACCTCGCTTGCTGAAAGTGAAGAGGACTTGAAGCACTTACTGATGAACATCAAAGACTACAGGTTTCAGTATGGATTACATCTCAACATAAAGAAAACAAAAATCCTCGCAGCTGGACCAATAAGTAACATTATGATAAATGGAGAAAATATTGAAGTTGTCAAGGATTTCATTTTACTTGGATCTACAGTCAACACCCATGGAAGCAATAGTCAAGAAATCAAACAACATATTATATTGGGCAAATCTGCTGCAAAAGACCTCTTTAAAGTGTTCAAAGCAAAGATGTCACCTTGAGGACTAAGATGCACCTGACCCAAGCCATGGTATTTTCAATTGCCTCATATGCGTGTGAAAGCTGGACCATGAATAAGGAAGACTGAAGAAGAATTGATGCATTTGAATTATGGTGTTGGCGAGGAATATTGACTATAAAACAAACAAATCCATCTTGGAAGAAGTACAGCCAGAATGCTCCTTAGAAGCAAGAATGGTGAGACTTCATCTCACATACTTTGGACATGTTATCAGGAGGAATCAGTCCCTGGAGGACATCATGCTTGGTAGAGGGTCAGCAAAAAAGAAGACCCTCAGTGAGATGGATTGACATAGAGGCTCAGCAATGGGCTCAAACATAGCAACGATTGTGAAGATGGCGCAGGACTGGACAGCATTTCATTCTGTTATGTATGGAGTCTCTATGAGTCAGAACTAACTTGATGGTGCCTAACAACAATATATGTGTAGGTTTATGTATGTGTGTGTACAAGTGTGTATACAAAAAGTGGATTGTACTATACATGTTATACATGTTGGCCTATAATTGATGTTTTTATCTTAATAATATGCTATGAACATCTTTCCATGTCACAACCTCATCTTTACTAATAGATGCATCCCATAGAATGAAAGTACCACTAACCAGCCCCATATTTCCTTATAAGTAGTTTTCTGAGTTTTGCAATTATAAACAGTGCTGCAAGGAACATCCTCCTTCACGTCACACTTTAATATTCACATAGGAGAGAGTCATAGCATTGGAATGACTAGATCAAAGTATATACGCATTTGAAATTTTAATAGATATAGTGTCTTAAATGCCTTCCAAAGAAACTGTACCAATTTGCAGCGTATGAGAGTACCTGAGGGGCTATTTTGAAAAAATAACTGACAGGATGTGAGGACTGCCTGTATTAGGAGGGGAAAGCAAAGTCAAAGATAACTTTAAACTCATAGGTCTTAGTGATTTAAAGAATGGTATCACCTTTGAAAGACACAGAGAAGTTTGAAGGGAGCCTGGTTTAAGGGAAAAACAATAAAAGAGAGTAAAGATAAAAGAACAAAAGGCCAAAGACTGAGTCTCTAGACTCCCCACGGTAGAGAAAGCAGGAAGAAAAGCCTTCAAACGAAACAGTGGATGCACCATCAGAAATGTAGGAGGACAAATCTACAAGGAAACAGTTCTAAGGAGAGGCTAATACATGTCACATGGCAGAGAGGTAAGGAAGAAAAGGTGGCCTTTGGGTCTAATGATCAGAAAATCACTGGTAACCTTTGAGAATGCAGTTTCTGATTGGGGAACTGGGAGATAGGAAGTGATTTTTTTTAAGGGAAAAAAGAAAAAACAGAAAGATCAGTCATTCCAGAAAATAGACAATGAAAGAAAGGAGGGAAAGAAAATTGAATGCTAAACAATATGTCATCCTACCCATCTGAAGGACTTCACTAGGAATTCCTATATTTGGGTCTTGCCACTTTTTCAGGTTACAAGAATAGCATGCAGACAATCCCGGTGGAGTAAGCTCTTAAGCCTTCATTAGCTTAGAGGGACCTAGGCTCTGCAGGAGAGCAAGAAGAAAGCAATAAGGAGGAGATTAGAAAAAAATATGGGAGAATAGTAAGGTGTTAAACTGTGCTCTGCCTACTTGCAATTTTTGCCCTGTTCAAATTGACAGCCTCATTAAATGATGATAATAGATACGCCGCACCACTACACAACCATTAAAATGATTGCATAACTCTCTATATATTGACATGGAAAGATGTCCTCAACATGTTTAGGTAAAAAACCAGGTTATACAGTGTCTTAGGCTGGGTTCTCCAGAGAAGCAAAACCAGTAAAGCGTATAAATATATATACAGAGAGATTTATATCAAGAAAACAGCCCATGCAATTATAGAGGCTGAACGCCCCAAGTCCATGGATCAGGGTAGAGGCATCTCCCAATTCACGGAGCCGCAGAAGCTGGCGAGCCCAAGATCTGCAGGTCGGAGAGAAGGGCTCCCGCTCATAAGCTATGAAGGTTGACGAATTCCAAGATCGGCAGGCAAGACCGCAAGGTTTCTCCTGATTCACGTAGCCGCAGGGGCTGGTGAACCCAAGATCGGCAGGTCAGAGAGCAGGGCTCCATTCACAGGCTGTGAAGATCGACGAATCCCAAGCTCAGCAGATAAGCTGACACCTCAAGTCCCAAGAACCAGATGTGAGACGACAGGCGGCAGCTGCAGGATCCAGAGAGAGCAAACAGCCAGAATGTCTGCTTATATTCAGATGCAGGCCACACCCTCAAGGAAACTCCTTTTCATCTGATTTGCTACTTACAGTATATTCAATCATGGGAACGATCACATATAAACACTGAGAATCTTGGACCAGCCAAATTGACACACAATCTTAACTATCACGTACACACACAAAAAAAAACTTGTTTGTGTAATCTCATGTATATGAAAATATATTTATTTTTGTATCTAATATTAGAATGAAGAAATTTCACCAAGTGATAACAGTGATTGTCTCTGGGTGGTGAGATAATGTGTGATTTTTTATCTTCTTCTTTGTATTTTCCTATTATTGTTTGAATTCTAAATGTGAATGTATCATTTTAGCTACTCAATAAAGGTATTTTTAAGTGCCTTCCTGACCTAAAGCTGTAGGAAAAGGCAATCCCACTGGATTAGATAAGCACAGATGATGGAGCAGAAGATATGGGGTGAGACCCAACAATACATTTTTCCAAAAAGAATGCCAGGGCAGATAAGCCCTGGTGGTGCGATGGTTAAGAGCTTGGCTGCTAACCAAAAGGTCAGCAGCTCAAATCCACCAGCCGCTCCTTGGAAACCCTATGGGGCAGTTCTACTCTGTCCTATAGGGTCACTATGAGTCGAAATCGACTTGGTAGCAGTGGGTTTTGTTTTGTTTTCGTTTTTGTTTGTTTTGGTCTGAGCAGAGATAAGCCAGGGCATTTTGACAAGGACAGTTTTTGAGGTAGGGATCAAAGATGGGATGAGAAATAAAGTGAAGTATAGAAATGGGATGGAATGAGATGGGATGCGCTTCAGAGATGGGATGGAGGTCAGAGATAAATTTAGGCTATCTCTTGCACACTGCAATAAATTCATTTTTTAAGCTGCAAATGTAATGGTTTGTCCTTATATCAAAATGGCATGCTCCTAATTAGAGAGCTCCAACTCATGTCCTAAAATCAGGTGCCTTGGATATTTTATGCTAATTACACTGGCATATTTTCAGAAGGTCACCAAAACCAAATCCCAGATGCTCATCAAAAAAAAAAAAAAAAAAAAAAACCAAAAAAACAAAAAGTCCCTGACATCAGACACCCTCTCTAAGCAATCCCCCCTGCTGTGTGCAAGTCTCCCCAGGTAATATTCACTTCTTAGGTTTGTGTTATAAAATAATCACTAACTTAAGAAAGAGGATTCACAATTCCTAGGAGTAGCTCTTTGCAGGCTTGGAACCATGTAAAGGGACTGTCTGTACTGAGACAGAAGCAAAGTCACCTTAGTCAGCTGCCCCATCTGCCTCTATTCAAGTAATTCCTATAAATTACCATGCTTTTCCCCCAAAATTCCAAATATAACTTGTTGAAAAGTATTGAAAGATCTTGACAGAGACTCCTGTCCACATTTGAAAAAGGCACACTGGACGAAACCAGGAACTTTGTGATTTGTTGAAGATATGAAGGGTTAAAGGGATGACTTCATTCCATAAAACATGTTCTACTTTAATATACAGATTTTCTTAAAATACCCCTTCACAAAGAATAATTTTAACCTGCTTTCATCAATATTCAAAAGGTAATGGTCCTGGAGGCAAAATCTCTGCCAGCAGTCATCACCTGACGCCTGCAGTAGATTTGCGGGTATGTCAAAAACTGTTAATCATGTGGGCCTTTGATTAATCCACTTTAATTATTTCCATGGTCTACATGGCAAACCCAAGTGGATTTTCATTATGAAAGACGAATCATTATATAATTGCCAGTGATGCAAAATTAATGAGGGTAACTCAAGTCTTATGGTAGACTAGCATAAAAAGCAAAAGCTGTAACAGGTGTTTAGTCAAAGTAATTTCCAAACTTCAGGACTCATCTTCCTTTTGCTTTTGATAAAGCAGAACTACAGTCATGGAAATTCAAAGAAAAGTATTACCCACTATAATGAATTCAGATCACATAATTGTCCCTGAAACATGTATCTGTGCTGAAAAGATGTATACAAACACCTCCAAGCAAAGTGATGACTTCTAGTTTCTAAGTGCTTGCTTAGAAATGATTACTTATTCAACCAAATCGGTGGGAGAACCAGTAATGAGCAATTGAGAATTCTTTTTGGCCCTAATGAATGCTGATAAACAAGCAAGAGTGCATACATATTTCTATCACATATGCATATTTTGGAGCTCCTCCCTCTCATGCACCCCTTCTTTCACAAGCTTCCTCGGAGATACAGTATAAAGGAAACTACAGTCTAATATAATATATACTTTTTTAAAATCCAAGCAGTGATCGCTCCTCTTGGTCATGCATATAGTTGCTTATGTCAGAAACTGGAAAGTCATCCTCAACACTTTCCCCTCCCTCATTCACAGTATGTGATCCATTTCTAATTTGTGTTGCTTTTTATCTTCTAAACACCTTTTGAACCCACTTTCCATATCCATTTTTCTCCAGTTCCAACTCCTAGCATAAACTATTATGATTTTTTTTATCCAGTCCTGTATAACTAACTGCCTATATGACATCTCTTAGATATTTCAAACTCAACATCACTAAACTGAATTGGTGATAAGAGCTCCACCCCCACCCCTATATGGTCTGCTTCCAATGCTTGCTCTCTTAGTGAATAGAACCACTAACCAGCAAGGTATGCAAGAGAAAATTTTAGGCGTCATCCTTGATATCTCTCTCCCTTCATCTCCTATATTCAACTAAGCTCTGTCGAACTGACCTCTTAAACAGCACGCAAATCCTTCCACTTCTCTCCAGTTCTATCACCATCACCGTTCTACTCCTTAAATACTAGTGTCTGAAATATTTCAGAAGGCTCTAATTTGTCTATCCACATCCACTCTCTATCCCCAAAATTATTTCTATTTACAGCCAAGTAATCTTTTAAATTATGTTCTCCTCTCCCTCTTAGCTTGCAGCCCTGGTGGTGCAGTGGTTGAGAGCTACATCTGCCAACCAAAAGGTCGGCAGTTCGAATCCACCAGCTGCTCCTTGGAAACCCTATGGGGCAGTTCTACTCTGTTCTTTAGGGTCAATATGAGTTGAAATCGACTCGATGACAATGGGTTTGGTTTGGTTTCTCCCTTTTGGCTTAAGTCTTCACTGGCTTGCCTTGGCTCTTAGGATAAAAACAAATCTTTTCCACAAAGCCTGTAAGGCCATGAGTGTTCTGGCTCCACCTGTCTTTCCAGGTTTATCTTGCACATTTTCCCCCTGTCTTTCTACCACTCTAGCCTTTTTTTTAATAAACTATCCTGCTTACCATCCTTCTTTCTGAAATAGGAACTTTGTACATATTATTTTCTCTACCTAGAAAGCAACACTCATGTATTAACCTAATTCACTACTATTCATCTTTCTGATCTCAGCTCAATCATCATTTTCTCCCAGTTGCACAACTCCTGGGGACACTACTCATGTTGCAGTCTATGAGAATGGCACCTCCTTCAATTGTAGATTGCACAGCATGTACAAATTTAGGTGAAAGTCCTGATTTCTTCTCTTACTCGCTCTTCAGGGAAATCTTCTTTGACCTCCATAACAAGATTGTAGCACCATGTATCTTTCCTATTTACCAGTCATCACATCTGAATGTTTTATACCTGTGTGACTAATTGTTTAGGTTTCTTTTCCCCACTAGACTATAAGACCCATAAGAGTGAGGGTCTTGTCTGTTTTGTTCTTTGCTGTACACTCAGTATGCAGCACAGTGCTTGGTATATAGATGCTCAAAATATTGGTGTTGGTTGAAGATGGGAACACAGATGTGGGAGAAGCAAGGAAGGGTTGCCCTTCCTTTTTATTTCAGAGTGGAATGTAGTTTTACCTCCTCCTAATCTCTAGTTTCTAATGGATTTATATCTTTCACCATGGTCTGTTCTATGTAACATATTTATCATGGTTCCTTACACCCTCCACAAATGCCTTCCTTCAGCTGGTATCATTGAAGCTTAAGAGGTTCATTTTCCATGGAAGCAAAAGTGAGTCAGGTAGGATAAGCAATCAATATTTCCCTACTATAAAATACTCAGAATATGGTAAGCACACAGGAAATGAAGTAATTATTATTAGTATCATTATCATTAGGAGCACTGGTGGTACAGTGGTTAAGTGCTCGGTTGCTAACCGAAAGTTTGGTAGTTCAAACCCACCGGCCTCTCCGTGGAAGAAAGATGTGGCAGTCTGCTTTTGTAAGATTACAGCATTGGAAATCCTCTGGGGCAGTTTTACTCTGTCCTATAGGGTGGCTATGAGCCGGGATTGACTCTATGGCAGCGGGTTTACATTATCATTAATTCATATATATTTTTATTATGTTAATACAAAGGATTTAAAATTCACCAGTATAATTCACAATATCAGCAGACATAAGGAGAATTTTTGTCAAAATTCAATAATCATACTTGATAAAAACTCTTGACAAACTAGGAATAAAAGGGAACTTCCCCAAACTAATAATGTCTCAAAAAAAAAAAATCCTACAGAAATTACCTGAGAAGAAACTATGCTTTCATGTCAGGCTGATCTTTAGTCTCAGTGCAAGCCTGGTTAAATGTTGGAGAAGGACTTCAGCACAGAACCAATTTGGAAAGACAAAAGAGTTCCCTCTTCCTGGCATTCAAGGAAATCTCTGTCAAAACCCTAGCTGAACACAAGCTGCAGAGACTTCAATGTCTACGCATGTCCAGGAAGGCAGTTTTTCCAAAAATAGAGGAATTTCCTAAACAAATGGGCTACTACAGCCTTCAGCAAATAAATCAAACAAACAAGAGCAAACCCTGGCAAAGGGGGAGAATCAAATTTCCAGATTCACCACATTAGAATATTCAAATGTCCTGTTTCCAACAAAAAAAAAAAAAATTAAAAAGCATACAAAGAAACAGGAAAGGATGGCCCATTCAAAAGAACAAAATAAAGTGACAGAAACCATCCCTGGGGAAGCTCAGAAAATGGATTTACTAGATTAAGACTTTAAGACAACAGTATTAAATATGCTCAGAGAGCTAAAGGAAAACATGGACAAAGAACCAAAGGAAATCAGGAGAACAGTCACTTGTACACCAATGTTTATCGTAGCACTGTTCACAATAGCCAAAAGGTAGAAACAGCCCGAATGTCTACCAACAGATGAATGGATAAACAAAATGTGGTATATACACACAACGAAATATTACTCAGCCATAAAGAAAAATGTAGTTCTGATACATGCTACAACATGGATGAACCTTGAAAACATTATGCTGAGTGAAATAAGTCAGACACAAAAGGACAAATATAGTATGATCCCACTTACATGGAATACTTGTTGTTAGGTGCCATCGAGTTGGTTCTGACTCATAGTGACCCTATGTACAACAGAACGTAACACTGTCTGGTCCTGTGCCATCCTCACAGTCGTTGCTATGTTTGAGCCTATTGTTGCAGCCATTGTGTCAATCCATCTCATCCAGGGTCTTCCTCTTTCTCGCCGACCTTCTGCTTTACCAAGTGTCATGGACTGAATTATGTCCCCCCAAGAATGTGTGGTTCAATTTGGCCGGGCCATGATTCCTGGTATTGTGTGGTTTTCCTATATGTTGTAAATCCTGCCTCTATGATGTTAATGAGGGAGGATGGGCGGCAGTTGTGTTAGTAAGGCAGGACTCAGTCTACAAGATAGGATTGTATCCTGAGGCAATATCTTGAGATGTAAAAGACAGAAGTGAACAGAGACACAGGGGGACCTCATACCATCAAGAAAGCAGTGCTGGGAGCAGAGCGCGTCCTTTGGACCAGGGTCCCTGCGCTGAGAAGCTCCTAGTCTGGGGGAACACTGATGAGAAGGCCGAGAGAGAGAAAGCCTTCCCCTGGAGCTGACACCCTGAATTTGGACTTTTAGCCTACTGTACTGTAAGGAAATAAACTTCTCTTTGTTAAAACCATCCACTTGTGGTATTTCTGTTATAGCAATACTAGATAACTAAGACACCAAGCATGACGTCTTTCTCCAGAGACTAGTCCCTCCTGACCACATGTCCAAAGTCCCGCCATCCTTGCTTCTAAGGAGCATTCTGGCTGTACTTCTTCCAAGACTAGGTTTGTTCATTCTTCTGGCGGTTGAGGATATATTCAATATTCTTCACCACCCACCTAGATTTAATATTCAATATCTTCTATACCACCTGAATTTAATATTCAGTGTTGTTGTTATTGTTGTTGTTGTTAGGTACTGTTGAGTCAGTTGCAACTCATAATGACCCTACGTACAACAAAATGAAACACTGCCCAGTCTTGTACCATCCTCACAATCATTGTTATGCTTGAGCCCATTGTTGGAGCCATGAGACAGATTAAAACAGTGGCTAGTCTTCAGTATTATTTAATATTCAATATTATTCTATGTCACCTGAATTTAGAGACCATCTCAAGAATAGATTTGACGCAATGAACACTAATGACTGAAGACCAGACTAGTTGTGGGATGACATCAAGGACATCATACATGAAGAAAACAAAAAGTCATTAAAAAGACAGGAAGAAAGAAAAGACCAAAATGGATGTCAGAAGAGACCCAGAAACTTGCTCTTGAATGTAGAGTAGCTAAAGCAAAAGGAAGAAATCATAAAGTAAAAGAGCTGAACAGATTTCAAAGGGCAGCTTGAGAAGACAAAGCAAAGTAATTTAATGAGATAATGGAATACCTAGAATAGGCAAATACATAGAGACAAAAGTTTTTTAGCGGTTACCAGCAACTGATGGGAGAGCGGTATGAGGGAATGGGGAGTGATTTTTTTAAAGGGTACTGAATTTCTGTTTTGGGTGATGAAAAAATTTTAGATAGTAGTGATGGTTGAACAATATGGTGAATATGATTAATGTCACTCAATCGCACACTTGTTTGTGCCGTCGAGTCAGTTCCAACTCATAGTGACCCTATGTACTACAGAACGAAACACTGCTTGTCCTGCACCATGCCCACAGTTGTTGTTATGCTTGAGCACATTGCTGCAGCCACTGTGTCAATCCATCTCCTTGATGGTCTTCCTCTTTTTTTTGCTAGCCCTCTACTTTACCAAGCATGATGTCCTTCTCCAGAGACTGGTCCCTTCTGACAACATTTCCAAAGTATGTCAGACGTAGTCTTGCCATCCTTGTTTCTAAGGAGCATCCTGGTTGTACTTCTTCCAAGACAGATTTGTTCTTTATTTTGGCAGTCCATGGTATATTCTATATTCTATATTCTTTGTCAAAACCACAATTCAAAGACATCAATTCTTCTTCCGTCTTCCTTATTCATTGTCCAGCTTTCACATGCATATTATGCGATTGAAAATATTATGGCTTGGGTCAGGCGCACCTTATTCTTTGAGGTGATATTTTTGCTTTTCAACACTTAGAGAGATCTTTTGCAGCAGATTTGCCCAATGCAATGCATCTTTTGATTTCTGGACTGCTGCTTCCATGGGTGTTGATTGTGGATCCAAGTAAAATGAAATCCTTGACAACTTAAAACTTTTCTCCATTTATAATGATGTTGCTTATTGGTCCAGTTGTGAGGATTTTTGTTTTCTTTATGTTGAGGTGCAATCCATACTGAAGACTGTGGTCTTTGATCTTCATCAGTAAGTGCTTCAAGTCCTCTTCACTTTCAGCAAGCAAGGTTGTGTCATCTGCATAATGCAGGTTGTTAATAAGTCTTCCTCCAATCCTGATGCCCCGTTCTTCTTCATATAGTCCAGTCTCAGATTATTTGCTCAGCATACAGATTAATAAGTATGGTGAAAGGATACAACCCTGATACACACCTCTCTTGACTTTAACCACAAAGTATCCCCTTGTTCTGTCCGAACAATCGCCTCTTAATCTATGTACAAGTTCCTCATGAACACAATTAAGTGTTCTGGAATTCCCATTCTTTGCAATGTTACCCATAATTTGTTATGATCCACACAGTCGAATGCCTTTGCATAGTCAATAAAACACAGGTAAACATCTTTCTGATATACTCTGCTTTCAGCCAGGATCCATGTGACATCAGTGATGATATCCCTGGTTCCACATCCTCTTCTGAATCCGGCTTGAATTTCAGGCAGTTCCCTGTCGATATACTGCTGCAACCCCTTTTGAATGATCTTGAGCAAAACTTTATTTGCATGTGATATTAATGATATTGTTCAATAGTTTCTGCATTCGGTTGGATCACCTTTCTTGGGAATAGGCATAAATATAGATCTCAGACTTATGGGCAACATGGCGCTATAGTCAGCAGCACCACACTGTCCCTCCACAGCAAAGATCAGAAAAACTAAGTCAAACAGAGTCACACGTCAATCCTGAAATCCTAAGCATCAAATGAAGAGATACTCAGCCAAGCACCGAATGGAATAATAAATGACAGAGGACAGAGAGCGAGGAGAGATACATACAGAGGTCCCCTATCAGCTATTGCAGCACAGATCCACCAGCTTGGACTCCTATCGGAGATCAGTGAAGGGGGTGGGGTACGAGAAAGCAGCTTCAGGGAGCTTCCAGCAGGAGACAGAACAACCAGTAACCAGCAATATACACTTCCCCACCCCCCACCCTTCTTCACCCCCACTTAGCCTCCTCTGCTTCCTGCTGCCACAGTCTCTTGGCCGGGAAGCACCAGCTCCACCCCGGTGTCACTTGGATTCCATCCACCCACACTGGCTGGCTCCCTGAGTGCCTTTTGTTGGCTGCTAGTGTTCCTTTTTTCTGCTTCTTTAGATTTCTTCCTTACCTCTCTCCACCTCCCCCTCCTTTCTCTCAAATACCTGGCTCTGTGTGTGCCATCTTTGCTTCTTCCTGAAAGGCTGTAAAACACCACTCGACTGTGAAACTGCTTCCCAGCCCAAGCTGCCATGCTAGTGGGACCCCCGGGGCTTTTTTGTTTGTTTGTTTGCTCTGATTTGTTCTGTTTTGATCTGTTTGTTTGTTTTCTTTTTCTTTTCTTGGCTTGGGAACCCCTTCTAGCTTGGCGGTACCATGTGGCTTGGAAGCTACTCCCTTATTCTGCACAGATGCACAGGGACATCCCTGGGAGCATATCTTTTTTCTTGTTATTTTTATCTTTTTTTTGGTTTTGTTTTAGGGTATTTTTTTTTGTTTGTTTTCTTCTCTCTCTTATTCCCTTTTTGTCATTCTTCATTTCCAGTTTCTCGATTTATTCATTTTTTCTTTTACCCTTTTTCTTTTTTTTTATTTTTGTTTTTCCTCATTTCTCAGTCTCTTATCTCTCCACTCCAATAGAAAGCTCTCTTAGCACTCTTTTTTTTTTGTTTGTATGTATGCTTTTGGCTCCTGTTCCTCTCTCCTCTCTCTTCTCTCTCTCCTCTTTCCCATACCCATCTTAGCTCCACACACCACAATCTACCCCCTCCTTCCTGCCTACCTGCACTGTGCACTGAACCTCACACTCCCAAGCAGCACAGGCACGACCTACTGGAACCTGCCCTGCAATGATTCCCGGTCTGCAGTGTCAGCCCTGGTACGTGCCACAAACAACCCATCCCAGCAACTCCCCTTCAGCTGGACCTGCCCTGCTGTACCATACCTGAGTGACTGACCCTGCCCATTGGAGAAGGAGGTGAAAATTATTGTGCCCACAGACGAGCAAACAACAAAAAACGCACAGCCCGCCTACTCAGACATAACCAAATAA
>NW_004444004.1:11745467-11853346 GCF_000243295.1 Trichechus manatus latirostris | reverse complement strand
ATTTCAGCTCACTAATGCCTAGGATATCTATGTTTATGCATTCCATTTCATTTTTGATGATTTCCAATTTTCCTAGATTCATACTTCATACATTCCATGTTCTGATTATTAATGGATCTTTGCAGCTGTTTCTTCTCATTTTGAGTCATGCCGCATCAGCAAATGAAGGTCCCGAAAGCTTGACTCCATTCATATCATTAATGTTGACTCTACTGTTAGGACGTAGCTCTTCCTCAGTTGTCTTTGTGTGCCTTCCATCCTGGGGGGCTCATCTTCCAGCACTATATCAGACAGTGTTCTGCTGCTATTCATAAGGTTTTCACTGGTTAATTCTTTTCAGAATTAGACTGCCGGGTCCTTCTTCCTACTCTGTCTTAGTCTGGAAGCTCAGCTGAAACCTGTCCACCATGGGTGACCCTGCTGGTATCTGAATACTGGTGGCATAGCTTCCAGTATCACAGCAACACGCGAACCCCCACAGTACCACAAACTGAAAGACACGTGGGGGATTATACACTTAAAAATGTTTAAAATGGTAAATTGTTATATATACTTTGCCACAATAAAATTATTTTAAAAGCATCAATGAACTACTCATATATGCAGCAATATGGTTGAATTTCAAGTGCATTATGCTGAATGAAAGAAGCCAAACTCTGTTGTACATTATATGACATTTTGGAAAGAGCAAAACTACAGGGACAGAAAACAGCAGTGCTTGCCAGGGTAATAGGGTTACAGGGGGAGGTGGGGAGGTTGATTACAAACGTGCATGAGTGTCATGGATTGAATTGTGTCCCCCCAAATTATGTGTCAACTTGGCTAGACCATGATTCCCAGTGTTGTGTGATTGTCTACATTTTGTCATCTGAAGTGATTTTCCTATGTGTTGTAAATTCTACCTCTATGATGTTAATGAGGCAGGATTACAGACAGTTATGTTAATAAGGCAGGACTCAGTCTACAAGATTAGGTTGTGTCATAACTCAATCTCCTTTGAGATATAAAAGAGAGAAGCAAGAAGATAGACAGGGAGACCTCATACCACCAAGAAACAAGAGCCAGGAGAATAGCAGGCCAGTGTTGGACTCGTTGAATTTCAGGACTATTGAGATATGTAGGAAAAGGAATTCTCGAGGCAGTGGGATATGCAGGCCTAGAGTGTGAGAATGTTAGGAACCATAACTATGGTTTTGGGAGTCACTGGCATGTAGATGGTAGTTCAGTCTATGGAGGGGATGAGATTATCTAGACAGTTCATGAGCGGGAGGGTCTAAGACATACCTGCAGTTAAGGGTGGAGCAGAGACATAGAACTGAAGAGAAATAGGCACAAATAATAGAGAAGAACTGGAAGGCAGTGATCTCACAGAAGCCAGGGGAATATATGATAAAATACCAAGTTGGACGATTTTGGATAGCAGGTGGGTTATGAAGTTGTTCCTTCAACAGAAATGAATGGTAGGCATTGTGGCTACAACAGAGTGAGTGAGGGGAAGAGTGGTGGGAAAGTGATATAAGATAAGGTCACAGAAGTAGGCCTGAAAGAATGGACCTTGTGATTTTAAGTATGTTCCCATCACTGGCAAATTCATGGTTGTGTTTGTCATCTGAACTGCCCAAGCAATTTTATTTCCACCTCTCTTATTGTGCCGCCTCCTTTGTAAGAGTCTTTTGTGTGCATTCCTTCCCTCTTTCTTCCCTCTCTCCCTCCCTTCCTTCCTTTTTTCTTCCTCCCAACGAAAGCTCCCTGTAATAAATTATAAGCACATTGCAGGGTTCATGTTTTCTCATGTGTCCCCTATAACATCCAGCCCAATATCTTGCACATGATATTGCCCAATAAATGTTGGTTGAATATTTGACCTAAACTACTTGATTATACCTGTAAGAGTAGTTAACAGAGATAAGGAAGAGTATATTGAAATAAAGAATATGAAATACGTATACAGAAATGAAAGTCTCTGTAGTTTGGAAAAAGAGCTAAACCCTTGTAGCAGATTAACCTGGACCTTTTACTTTGGCTTATTTGTTATCTTCCTCGAGCAAAAACTCTTCCTCTCATTTCTTCCTGAGTTGATCATCAAAAGCATTAGCACTTACTTTCTCAGGTAAAATGGTCTATACCACTTACCTATTGTCTATTTAGCGTTTGTCCACCCTCACCTCTCCCCTCTTTTGTAACCATTAAAGGTTGTTTCTTTTTGTGTGTAAACCTTTTCATGAGTTTTTATAGTAGTGGTCTCATACAGTATTTGTCCTTTTGTTACTGACTTATTTCATTCAGCATAGCGCCCTCCAGATTCATCCATGTTGTGAGATGCTTTGCAGATTGATCATTCTTCTTTATCGTTGCGTAGTATTCCATTATGTGTATGTAGCATAGTTTGTTTATCCATTCATCTGTTGATGGGCATCTAGGTTGTTTCCATCTTTTTGCTATTGTGAACAATGCTGCAATGAACGTGGGTGTGCATATGTCTATTCGTGTGACAGCTCTTATTTCTCTAGGATATATTCCTAGGAGTGGGATTGCTGGATCATATGGTATTTCTATTTCTAGCTTTCTAAGGAAGCGCCATATCGTTTTCCAAAATGGTTGTACCATTTTGCATTCCCACCAGCAGTGCATAAGAGTTCCAATCTCCCTGAAGCCTCTCCAACATTTGAAATTTCCAGTTTTTTTGATTCGTGCCAGTAATGCTAGGGTGAGATGGTATCTCATAGTGGTTTTGATTTGCATTTCTCTAATGGCTAGTGATCGCGAGCATTTCCTCATGTGTCTGTTAGCCACTTGAATGTCTTCTATGGTGAAGTGTCTGTTCATTTCCTTTGCCCATTTTTTAATTGGATTATTTGTCTTTTTGTTGTAGAGGTGTTGGATTCTCCTGTGGATTTTAGAGATTAGACCTTTGTCAGATTTGTAATAGTCAAACATTTTTTCCCAGTCTGTAGGTTCTTTTTTTGCTCTTTTGGTGAAGTCTTTTAATGAACATAAGTGTTTAATTTTTAGAAGATCCCAGTTATCTAGCTTATTTTCTGGAGTTTGTATGTTGTTAGTTATGATTTGTATCCTGTTAATGCCGTGTATTAGGGACTCTAGCATTGACCCTATTTTTTCTTCTATGATCTTTATAGTTTTTGGTTTTATATTTAGGTCTTTGATCCATTTTGAGTTAGTTTTTGTGTATGGTGTGAGGTATGGGTCCTGTTTCATTTTTTTGCAGATGGACATACAATTTTGCCAGCACCATTTGTTAAAAAGACTGTCTTTTCCCCCATTTGATGGACTTTGGGCCCTTGTCGAAGATCAGGTGACCACTGGTGGATGGATTTACATCTAGGTTCTCAATTCTGTTCCATTGGTCAATGTATCTGTCATTGTATCAATACCAGGCTGTTTTGACTAGCATAGCTGTAGAGTAGGTTCTGAGGTCAGGTAGTGTGAGTCCTCCTACTTTATTCTTCTTCAATAATGCTTACTTATCCGGGGCCTCTTCCCTTTCCATATGAAGAACTTAGAACACATTTTGAATAGACGATTAAACAAAAGAATTACCCGCTTTCTCACACAGTGCTATTGGAGATCAAAAGAGGGAGAGATCACTGGTTAGGAGAAATCAGTGAAAATTCATTTCAGCAAATATTGGGCTGCACTTTCAAGGAGTGGTAGAATTTGGGTAGGTAGAAGGAGCACTAGCCAGATAGTAGCTCTTCCCTTTTATAATATTGCATATTTGCTGGGAATTTATATGTGGTCATCTGCAGCTGGAGCCCTGGTAGCTCAGTACTTAAAGTGCTTGGCTGCTAACTGAAGGGTCGGTGGTTCAAACTCACCAGCATCTCTGTGGGGGAAAAGATGTGGCAATCTACTTCTGTAAGGATTTATAGCCTTGGAAACCCTGTAGGGCAGTTCTACAAGGTCACTATGAGTCAGAATTGACTCAATGGCAATGAGTTTTGATTTTTTTTGTTTTGTTTTGTTTTTTAATTTTCAGCTCGAGTCCCTGGGTGGTGCAAACAGTTAATGTGCTTGACTGGTCTAACTAAAAAGTTGGAGGTTCAAGTCTACCCAGAGGCACCTTGGAAGAAAGGCCTGGCTACCTACTGAAAAGTCAGCCACTTAAAATCCTATGGAGCAAGATTCTTCTCAGATACACATGGGATCACCATGAGTCAGAATCGACTGGATGCCAACTGATTTGTTTTTTTGTAATTTGCAGCTATAATCATATTCAAATGTAGAGATAGAATTGATGTAGGGATGGTATCCTGCCAATATCTAAATCTTAAATCCTTAGATCATAGTTTGTGGATTTATTAATCTTGAAAGGTTAAAATTTAAGGGACTTGACATGGAATCTTGACATCCTAAAAGTTAGGATCTGATCTTGGCAACTGATGATGTGTCAGTTCTATTTGTGTTTTGGGTAAAGTCCACTCAGGAGCACTTATACATGTCTAATGGGTCAATCTGAAATAAGAGTTATTAAAAGAAGTTTATTTATGTATTAAATGGTGGCTCTAACAGCAACTCAACACTGCTTAACCTGCAACCTTTCAAAAGAGCAATATATTTTTGTGAGGTGTGAAAACTTTTTGCAGTAAACAATTTGGCCTTTGGTCCTGGTTCCTGAGAGCAGGACAGCACCTGAGGCCAATGAATGAGGGCTGACCTGACCAAGAGGGATCACCTGGGGGCCTGATGCTGACTAAACCACAGGAGGCTACATGATGAGGCCAATAAAGGCCTTGGAATACAGAGGCTCACTGGTGCTTCCGTGTTGGAGAGCATGAGCATTGTGCTCTTGGGAGAGGAAGTACATCTCTTGGGGACGTGGAAGTTCTGTGCTGAGATCCCTCCAGGATCTTGCCTTTGTTTTTGTATCCTTTTCCCTTCTAGATTAAAGATAGCCCTTTCCCTCCAGTTTGTGAGCCAGTCCATTAGATTATCGGACCTAAGAAATAGAGAAAGGGTGGCTAGTAGTCCTCGCTGACCTGGCCCCAGGTGAATGGGAATGAGAGAGAGAAAGGACCGTTGCCCCTTGATCTAGCCCCGGGTGAATGGGGATGAGAGGAAAAATGGTTGCACTGGAAGCTGGGATCTGAACTGACCAGGGGAGGAAAGCTGAGATTTCTCTGAACTGGTTTGATATTGCAGTATTTGTATAGCACTTTACAGGTTTCCAAAGGACCTTACCATTCCTGAGCTCATTTGAAGATTTTCGTTAAGAAAACCTGAAAATAAAAATGAAGACACCATGGAATGTGTTTTATGACTTACAAATATACTAGTGAGACTGGATATTGGAAAAGAAGCATTTAAGAGACATCTGCAAAAGTTCAGGTGATAGATCAGAGGACTTAAACTAGGGCAATGCCAATGGCCATAGGGCATTGAAGAGGAGAAGGGTCTAGGAGATATTTAGATAGGAAGACTTGATAGCATCTGATGATAATTGAATATAGGGAGTCAGAGAGAAGGAGAAAGCTAGAATAAAGCCAAGATTTCCACTGTTAGCTGTTGTTGTTCTTACGCCTTATTATTCCCCATACCTCCAGCTGCATAAAACACAAAGTAGCATCATTTTTTGAAACCAACATACATGAGAACCCAAAGCAGGAGCTGGAATCTCACAGATAGAAGTGGGGAAGTTTAAACCACATTAATGGAGCAAGAGCACACAATAGTAGAAAATAGTTTGTCCTTTCAATCATTCTGCCATTTCTTTGGGGGGTATATTTTGCTGGTCTCAACTCCAAGCCCCTGTTTTGCAAATGCCTAGACGTCTACATCATTCCACTGTTCTATCAGAGGCTTTCTTACCTCTCGCTTGTGAGTTTGCTGGACTCCTCCTAAATGAAATACTATCTCTGCCTTGGTCATAAAAGAAAGCTGACTCCCAGTAGACTGCTCAGAGTATCAACCCTAAGGAGGGTTGGCACCACCCAGCTATCTTAAGCCCTCTTTCTATCATAGTATGTCCAGCATTTATGCTAAAAGGAGGGTCTCTAGAGAGAACCGTCTCAGCAGCTTGTTGATGGCCACCTAAGTCAGTGAGGGAAGGGATAGTATGTATCAGGCAAAGCTATGCCATCTGAACCTGACCTCATATCTTATGGATGAAGCTTTGTAAGAGACCATCACATCATACCATCCATATCAATGGTTTTCAACATTTGACAGGTGACAATTATGTGTGTACCCAGGGTTAGGAGCAAGCTGTAACTCTACCTTTTCTTTCCCATTCAAAAATGCATATTAGAATGCAAGTGAGTGAAATTCTTGTGATTGTAGAGATAACCTTGAGTCCTCTTTAATTTGTATTAAAAATAAAATTATTCACACCCTTTGATAATTTATTATTAAAAAGCAAATGACCACATCTGATGCTAACACACCTGTCCCTTTGTTCCTCTATACACCTGTCCCTTTGTTCTTCTAAATTTCTGAAATTCAAGTTATTGAGGATCTTAGTTCCTAAATTTTTGTGTCAGATTCCTTCACTCTTTCAGGTTCCTGGGTTTTGTATTCAAATCCAATCATGATGTTCCCTTGGTTTTTCTTGGGGGAAGATTATATGTGTAGTTGTTACATGCGTTAGGCTTCATGTCCTCTATGTTACATAATATAAGACAATTATATTAGGTGGCAAGTTGTGTGATACAGCATACAACTGCTCTAGGGGTTCAGAGAAGACATCAATGGGTGTTGAGAGTTTTTTATTTGTATAAATCTGTTAATAAACCAAGGATGCTCTCTTATTGAAACCACACAGTAATCCTGTGAAGCAGGTTCTCATTATCCCCATTTTATAGGAGACTGAGGCTTAGCAGAGTTAACAAATGTGCTATTTTTCTGAAAGTAGGAACGATAGACCTTGAAAGGCAGATAGGGTTTCAATATGGAGAGGGAGAAAAAAAGAGAATTCCCAGAAGAGAAAGCAAAATAAGCAAAGGCATAGAAATGGGAATGCCAATGACTCTACTGGTGAGTCACGAGACCAACCTGATTCATGGTTTTAATGGAGAGTCTGGGTTAGGGGCAGGAAGAAAAAGGTTAGAAAATAGATCTATTTGGGCCTTGAAAACTAAGACATAGAGTTGAATAATGGGTGGCATAGGTGACTATAAAGAAAATTAAGTCCTTTTTTTTTGGTTAAATAAATTATATGAGACATTAAGTTATTCTACACATTCAAATGAGAAAGGAAGATATATACATGAACTTTTAAGTTTTTTTTTTTTTTTGTGGAGGAGGATCAAACCATTTTGTGAGAATTTGTGAGACAAATAGCCACTACATTGAAGGAAGGACTCTTCCTAACAAAAGCTGATCCTGTTTTTAAGGAAAATACATCTCTAATTTTGTTCAGTTATTGGAATTTAGTCAAGAGAAACAAATCAACCCTTACTAAACTATCACTTTCTGGCAGGATATGTTTAGTTTACAGCTGTGTTTTTAACTGGAGGTAGTCTAGAGAGTCTGAGACTTGAGTGTGCATTAAAATCACCTGGAAGCTTGGTAAAACACAGCTCTCTGGGCTCCACCCCAAAAGTGTTTCTGATCATTAGGTCTGTTTTTAGGTCTGTGCTCTCTAGACTGCTTCCAGTTAAAAACCCAGCTGTAAACTAACAAGTTGCCAGGTGATATTGATGCTTCTCGTCCATGGACCACACTTTGAGAACTACTGTCCTAGATTGAGGAGTGGTGCAGTGCTTAAGCGCTCACCTGCTAACCCTGGTGGTGTAGTTAGTGGTTAAGAGTTCAGCTGCTAACCAAAAAGGTTGGCAGTTCAAATCCACCAGCTGCTCCTTGGAAACCCTATGGGGCAGTTCTACTCTGTCCTAAAGGGTCGCTATGAGTTGGAATCGACTCGATGACAATGGGTTTGGGGTTCGTTTAACTCCTTAAGTGTGCATATTTATTAGTTGCCCTGAAGGTTGCTCTTTTGTATTAGTTTTATATCTCTTTAATGTAATAGCAGGGTAAGATTGTTTTCTGGTCAGGATCTATGACTAGGAAATGAATATTTCTGAAATCCTGCTGCTTAGGGTTGGACTCCTTCAAGTTAAAATAGTTTTGAAATAAAAGAAAAGTTGCTGTCATTAAGTGTCAAAGGAGTAGCACTTTATTATATGTCATGTCTGCCCCTTTTAAGTATAAATTGAAAGAGAAAAAGATTCCTGTGAGTCTGTGGAGGCCTAAACTCTTGAGGTGTAAGATCACCTTTTGTTCAAAGGTAAGCGACTAGAGAGTGATTACTGTTGAATGGTCTGACAAGCTAAACTGCCATGGGTGGTGGTTTTGACTGCCATCCCAGAGTAAGAGCTTGGGTCTTGGTCTCTGGATGGATTGATGTGATCTTTGATCTGCGTTTGAGTTACAGTCGTCTGTCAGTATACCTCTACTTAAATAATAACCTTGGCAAATCAGTGACCCTCCCTGAACTCCTAAAATCTTGCTACTGTAGGTGCAGTCCATGGACCAGCAGCTTCAACATCACCTGGGAGCGTGTTAGAAATGCACTTTCAGGCCCTCCCTAGACCTACTGCATCAGAATCTGCGTTGTAAACAATGTCCCAGGTGATTCCTATAAACATTGAAATTTGAGAAGCTCCACTGTAGGTGACTTCTAAGGTCCCTTGGGGTCTACCATTTTAGGATTCTAAGTAAACTTGGAAATATTTTTACTCTTACTATTCTCTTTGGAGTAATTACTTGAATTGATCTTTCTTGTTTCTCCATGCTTATTTTTTCTCCCCCACCCCACCTACCTCTTTTATTAATAACTAGCTCAAATGTCACTTTGTGAACAGCTTTCATCCTTTTCCCATAACATTTTATTTGTCCTTCTAAAATAGTATGTTATTACATTTTATTCCACTAGACTAGTGATTTGCAAGCCTGGCTATGAATACAAATCATCTATGCAGCTTTTAGACAAATATAGATGCCCAGCCCAGACCCATGGAATCAGAACCTTTGGGAGAGGAGAGGGTAGAGCCTAGCACACACACAAAAAAATTCATTGCCATCGAGTCGATTCCAACTCATAGCAGCCCTAATCTGTATGGAAGCTGACTGCCACAGCTTTCTCCCAAGGAGTGATGACTAGCGGGTTCAAACCCACCAACCTTTCGGTTAGCAGCCAAGCACTTAACTGCTGTGCCACCAGGTCTTCTACAGCCTAAGCATAAGCACTTAAAAAAAAATTCCCTAGGTGAATTTTATGTGCATTTCTGATGGAGAACCACCATGCTAGAAAATTAGCTCTCCGTGGGCTACAATTCTTTCTTTCTGTTTACAGTCTCTTGTGTCTGGCACTGAGTAGGCACTGAATACATATTTATTGGATGGATGGATGAATAATTTATTTGTCTTTTGCAATAGATTAAGCTCTTTAATGGCAGTGTCCTTGTCTTTTTCATCTCTTTGTACCCAGGACCTTTCAAAAGGCCTTGCAAATAGTAAGTATTCAACACATTAGTTCTTATCATTCTATCCTTCCTGAGGGCTTTGGAAACAGAAAATCCTGAGTGTGAATTCTAGCTCTGCCATTTTGTGACTGTGTGAGCTTACCAAGTTATATGCTCATTAATTCACTCAATTCATTTGCTCAGCAGATATTTATCGACTGCCTACTAGGTGCTTGGGATACAACGGAAAACAAGACAGTTAAGTTCCAGTTTTCTTGGAGCATACATTCTAGTGGAGGAGACACATAGAAGAAAACGAGTTAAAAGGCCAATAAAAATTTATAAATTGGAGTAAGTGTTGTAAAGGAAAAAATGAGAAGGGACCAAGAAAGAGAATAATAGGTGGGAGTGGTGAAGGGATTAACTTTATGGATTGAAATTCAAAATAGGAGACTGATCTTGTAGTGTTAACATGGGGGTGTGCTAAAGAGCATGCCAGGCAGAGGAAATGAGGTATGCAATGAACCTGAAGCAGGAAAATGCTCAGTGTGTTTGAAATCCAGTGTGACTGGAGCTCAGTAAGTGTGGGGCAATCAGGGCTAGGTTGTGTTGGTATTAAAGCTAGGGAATCTGAAATACTTGAAAGTTGTCTTGACCTAGTCATCTCTCTTCTATGAGAAACAAGGTACAAGTTTATTTTTAGTTGGTCTGGTGCCTGCTAATCCACAAGTAGTACCACGGAAAGCTGGGTTGAAGCTTATGGCGTAGGCTAAAGAGGGCTTCTAACTCTCAGTAAATTCAAATCTAATTCTGGACATCCTATAGCCTCTGACCAGTCATGGTAAAGGAACTTGAGATGATGATGCATGGGAAGAAGGCACAAGAGATACACATGACAAGGTTTTGAGAGGGTCTTGGGTAGATTACCACTGCCAAGAAATGTCATAGCACATGTGTGACCTTCTTATATAAAGTTGCCTCAACCTACAAGAAATGTCACTCAGTGTCACGGATACCGACCAATCAAAATAGCAATTCTTTCTAGGGATGGGGGAGCAAGAAAGGCTGTGGTGGAGTGGAGAGAAATAAGAAAGAAGCCCAAACCTTCTTTCCTTACATTACTTAACCTATATGAACCTCAGTTTTGTCATCTCTAAGATAGGAAGAATTATAGTAACTGTATCAAAAAATTTGTGTGAGGATAAAGGTAATGTGTATATAGCCATTCACAGTGCCTGTCACCAAATTAGCTATTCTTTTTCTTAGATAGGATCAAAATTAAAGACTATGAAAGCACTTCAAAAAATCATCAGGTACAGGATATTCTTTTAAGTTTGTCAGTCTGTCCAGTCATTCCTGCAAACTAGTATCAACATATACCTGGTGACCACAAAGTCTGACAGCTGAGATATATTTGAAAAATGGACCTAATTCAAAGATGATAAATAAGTGACTATAATTCATTGTCTCAAGTATTGGGGTGAATTTTTATCTGGAAATGGGGATAGAGAAGGGGAGTAGATTTCCTTCCCTTTTCTTCTTTTCCACCTACCTGAAGCTCTGGCAGTCATCCTGTGATTTATAAATTTGGCCCAAGAAACAAGGTTGAAGATAGTGATGTATATTTGTAAGTTCAAGGAATCGAAGAAGATTCTAGAGATGCAATGAGAGACTCAAATGAGAGAGGAAAACAGTTATAAAATTATACTAAATTTGGTAGAAAATTATGAAATAACTGAGTGTGTGAAAGCGTGTAAGAGTGGGTGTGAGCAAGTGTGAGTGAATGAATGGATGCAGGTACGTATAGGACGGTGAGAGTGCATGAGTCTGAGAGTGAATAGTGTTTGTGGGCGAGTGTGTGCAGGTGTGAGTGAGCAAGTGTGAGCGGCTGAAGGGGAGTGTGTGTGCATGAGTATGATAATAAACAGAGTTTGTGTGAGGAGGCATGAGTGGGTGCAAGTAAGTGTGTGTGAGTGTGAATGACTGGGTGTGAATGACTGGGTGTGAATGACTGGGTGTGAATGAGTGTGAGTAGTTTTGAGTGAGTGTCTGATTGTGAGAATGTGTGTTTGTATGTGTGAGTGAATGTGATACATTGTGAGCACGTGTGAGAAGGTGCAAGTGAATGTGAGAAAGTATGAGCAAATGTGAAATTCTGTGATGTTTGTATGTGAGCAAGTGTGAGTGTGTACACGTGTGAACAGGTGTGAGGGAGTGTGAGAAGATGTGAAGGTATGTAGTGTTTGTATGTTATGTTAATGTGAGCAAATATGAGTGGGTGTGAGAATCTGTGATGTTTGTGTGTGAGTTTGTGGGGTGTGTGTGTGTAAGAGTTATGAGAGAAAGAGAAACAAAGGAAAAGAAAGGATCTAAATCATCTTTTTTTTTTCCCCAATCCAGGAGTCTGTTCCTCATTTGCCTTCTAAACCAGGTTGTGGTGGGGAGTGGGATGTTCTTGAATCAGCCTCTTTGTTTGGTGACATATATTCCTTCTGCCAAGGATAAGTCATTTTTGTTGAACTATAAATTGGAACATTCATTAGTATGGAAATCAGGTTTTTTACTACTAAGAACAGCTTATGTATAAATACTCTTTTCCTTTAGTTCTGAACAAAGAAATGATTGTGCTTGTATGCAGTCAGAGTCATGACTAGAGTATGCCAAAATGGTTGATGGTCCTTCCTCTTAGGGCTTTGCTGCTGGTGCAAATTGATGCAGGAAAAGGTCTTTACCAGTTGGTGCAAAAGAAAAAAAAATGAAAGACATGAAACAAATATACACACAACTGATGTGGATGGTGGGAAGCAATATAACCCCTTTATCCTCTTCTGTTCATATCTTTCTTGTCTGCAGATGAAGCAGTTACACATGGTGGAGGGGATAGGCACTGAAGGTTTGCTGTAAGGTGTAATTTACTGGACACTGAATACACATTCAGAGGACTCCAAACATGGTTCTCGTTTTGTTTATAGACCCTTTTCTCTTGTTTCTTTTAAAAACTACTAAGTAAACCCTAAGTTCTTTCAAATAGAACCCACTCCCACTATTAGATAATTTGGATCCACTGTAGGCCAATAAACAGCATCCAGGAAAATCCAGCTTTTATTGTCATTAAGAGATTATCAGGTAGATGTAAGACCTGTCCATATGACTGTGTTATAGATTGAATTGTGTCCCCCCAAAATATATATCAATTTGACTAGGCCATAATTCCCATTATTCTGTGGTTGTCCACCATTTTGTGATCTGATGTGATTAGCCTATGTGTTGTAAATCCTAACCTCTATGATGTTAATGAGGCAGGATTAGAGGTAGTTAATAAGGTAAAACTCAGTCTACAGGACTAGGTTGTATTTTGAGTCAGTCTCTTTTGAGATACAAAAGAGAGATTCAAGCAGAGAGGAGAGGGACCTCATGCCACCAAAAAAAGAAGTGCTGCGAGGGAAGTGTGTCCTTTGGACATGCGGTCCCTGCGCTGAGAAGCTTTGACCAGGGGAAGATTGATGACAAGGACCTTCCCCCAGAACTAACAGAGAAAGCATTCCCCGGGAGCTGACACCCTGAATTTGGACTTCTAGCTTCCTAGACTGTGAGAGAATAAATTTCTGTTTGCTAAAGCCATCCACTTGTGTATTTCTGTTATAATAGCACTAGATAACTAAGACAGACTAGAAAGGGTTTCCACTTTCATTTGGGAAAAGAACACTGGAATAGGCTAGGATCTGTATTGCTGTATCAAGCAGTGATTTTTTTTTATTATTGTACTTTAGACGAAGGTTTACAGAACAAACTAGCTTCTCATTGAACAGTTAGTACACATATTGTTTTATGACATTGGTTAACAACCCCACGACATGTCAGCACTCTCCCTTCTCAACCTTGGGTTCCCTGTTACCAGCTTTCCTGTTGCCTCCTGCCTTCTAGTCCTTGCCCCTGGGCTGGTGTGCCCCTTTAGTCTTGTTTTATTTTATGGGCCTATCTGATCTTTGGATGAAGGGTGAACCTCAGGAGTGACTTCATTACTGAGATAAAAGGGTGTCCAGTGGCCATACTCTCGAGGTTTCTCCAGTCTCTGTCAGGCCAGTAAGTCTGGTCTGTTTTTGTGAGTTAGAATTTTGTTCTACATTTATCTCCACCTCTGTCTGGGACCCTCTATTGTGATCCCTCAAGCAGTGATTTTTTTTTTTTGATAAAACAAAATCACCTATCTGATCTATGTATATAATCACCTTGACTTGCTGCTAGGGAAAAAGAAAATGGGAAGATCCTTTCTTTCAATGTAAAATGAAGTGATAAGTTCTGGTAATTAGCTAAAGGTATGGCACCACATAGGAGTCCCTGGGTGGTACAAACGGTTAACACACTCAGCTGCTAACTGAAAGGTGGGAAGTTCGACTCCACTCAGAGGCACCTTGGAAGAAAGATTCAGTGATCTACTTCATTGAAAACCCTTTGTAACATGGTTCTACTCTGACATACATGGGGTCACCATGAGTTGGAGTTTACTCAATGGCACCTGGTTACTGGTTATGGCACCGCATTACTTTTTCACTTAGTATATCCAGAAAAAACTAACTAGCGATTTTGTTTTGGGTAGTAGCCTAGGAAAATATGACCCAAAATATATATATTTTTTTGTTTTGTTTTTTGCATTCCACATGAATATTTAATTCCTGCCAATAGACAATTACATATAACTTCAAAATACTTGATTAACAATTATGATGTTCAGGCTTTCTTAAATGACTTCAGGAAATTAGTCACCTGGAGAAACAGAGCAAAGATCCAAAATATGGTTTTACTGGTAGCCAAAGTTTGTGGCTTTTTAATCTCTACAAGAGTTTTAGAAAAAAATCATTGAAAAGTAAGATGTTCAGTCATATTTGGGATGCATCTTTTTCCAACCTAGATGTTACTGGTAAGAATATAAGCTTACTGTATTGGATCAAACTATTTCTACCTGGATATAATGTTGTTGTTGTTAAGTGCTGTTGAGTCAGTTCTGACTCATAGCAACCCTATAGGACAGAGTAGAACCGCCCCATAGCGTTTCCAAGGTGCAGCTGGTGGATTTGAACTGCTGACCTTTTGGTTAGCAGCCGAGCTCTTAACCACTATGCCACTTCAAATAGGAAAATTCCAGATCTTATAAAGAAGAGGAAGAAACAAGATAATATCAGAATATTAAATTTATCATCATTTACCTGTATGCTGCAATTAGTATATGTATAGTATATGCTGCAATTAGTATAAAGGTATATATATATGTGAACTCTAGAACCTAGGCATCTGGCCAGCTCCCAAATTCAAACTGTTTCCTGTGAAGAGTTGGCTGCCTAGAACTTGACACTTTGGGAAAGCCAGTGATGATCCATAGTGTGTGTGTATATGCGTGCACATGCACATGTGTAGTATATAGGGGAAAATACAAGTGTTTTCAGAGGTCTCTGCCCCTAACAGTGCAGACAGTTTTGGCACCAGCATGTCCTATTCTTACACCTCATGGCTGGGGTTTGTTTTGCTTTTTAAGTGCTAGTGTTTTTAGAAACAGGCTCCAGGTTGCTTTCTGCAGCCATACAGAGCCAGTGTATTCAAAGCCAGTATTATGAGTAGACACAATCATCTGTGTTGCACAAATGAAAAGATATCTCCATCTCCAACTGCCTACTAGAAATCTCCCCTGTTTAGTGTAGTTCTTGAAGAGATATACACTTGAATTAAATCATCTTACTCTTTCCTTGGGGGAGAGGGACTAAAGTACAATGAGAGATTGCCCACCTGGAGATAAGGGCTTCAAGGGTCTGGTACGGATGTAGAAGGGTAGAAAACTGGAGGAGTAGTTGGGTACACTGGGACACCACACAGAACGGCTTTGAGCATCCAGCGCTGAAGGTACTGGGTAATTAGAACACAGAGTAGGTTAGGAAACACCTACTACACATTTTCTCTGCTTCAGAGGAAGTGTAGTAGATTAGAAAGAGCCAGAAATATCCTCCTTCAAAATCTAGCCTCAACATTTCCTAATTGTATGACCTTCAGTGAGTCAGTTAACTCAGAGTCTCAGTTTTCTCACGTGTAAAATAAGGGTAATTAGTAACTATCGTGTAATTATCACGTAATTGCAGATTGTTGTAAGAATGAGAGAGAAAGTTTGCAAGTATCTGGTTTTTGGAATTATTCAGTGAAGGATAACTATATTATTACTGACTCATGTGCTCAGGGCTGCCTTTAACTTTATGTTCATCATATAATGGAGTGGCTTGATTTCAAGGAGATATCTTGTGGGAGCAGAAGTAACTTACTAACTTACTGTTTCTGTCCCATACTGTTCTACAATTCTTATAAGGTCTATTTCTTGTCATCCCCCTGGTTTTATGGAGCTAGTTTTGGAACATTACTCTGCTATCCTCATTCACTCAGCATCCCACAATTGGACCTTATGCTATCTGATTATACCACTTTCTACCTGCTTTTTAACTCTATAACTAATATCAGCTAGTTCATATGGTACTGTTTTTGTGAATTAGAAAACATACTCCTTCCTCAAGCACTTTATGTCCATCTGCCAGAAAATTTATAATGTCTGTGATGTGAATGGTACCACCTAGAGTTGCAGTGCACACCATGTATGTGGTAGTCCATGATTCCAAAATGTTTATTCTCTTTCATTTCAATATGGAAACTATAAACCTAGAACTGTTCTACCCTTAAAGTGTTAAACTCTAACATCCTACTTCTATTCTGCAAACTCTTATCTTTAAAATTTTTATATCAGTCACAAGACAACTGCTTATACCCATGATCCTTTGATGCCTCCCTTTCCCTTCTGATCTCTTGTATTCATTTACTATTGCTGTGGAACAAATTACCACAATCTGAGCAGCTTAAAACAACACCCATTTATTAGCTCACAGTTCTGTAGGTCTGAAGGGTTAACTGGATTCTGTGCTCCAGGTCTCACAAGGCCAAAATCACGGTGTTGGCTGGTCTGGAGACTCTGGGAAAAACTCTGCTTTCAAACTCATTTCAGGTTAAATTCAGTTCATTGCATCTGTCAGACCTTCACTAGCTGTCAGCTGGGGGGACACTCACAATTCCTGAAGGTTGCCCACATTCCTTGTCAGATGGCCTCCTTCATTTTTGACGTCAGCCGTGGTACATCAAATCGTCCTGGTCCTTTGAATCTTCTATGACCTCCCCTTCTGCCACCAGCCTGACAAAACTGTTTTTAAAGGGCTCATGTGATTAGATTAGGCCCACCCAGATAATCTTCCTTTTGCCATGTAAGGAACATAATCATGGATTTACACCAGGGGATAAAGTTCATGGGGGCAAAAACTACCTACCACATCTCTTATCCCTCATATTGATTAACTTTATTTCATAACCAGTCTGGAACCTACAGTTCATTGCTTTAACCACTGTTTTAGCCATTATCTTTAATGTTTTTGCCCCATTGTTCTACTGATCCATCCTGGTAAATGAATTGTGGGTCAATGCAACAACTCTTCACTATTACTATTCCTATGCTGCGGAGAAGTTGGGAATTGGTAGTACTATATAGTCATGACTTTAAGTGTTGTTACTTTCTGTCTGGATTATTGCAGTAGTTCTCCAACTCCAAAATTAATGCCTTTCAGTCCATCTCTCCCACCGCTGCTAGAGTGATCTTTCTAAAATGCAGTTCTGATCATGTCAACCTGTGTTTAAGATCATGTAATGGCTTTCCGGACAAAGCACCAACACCTTATTATAGCATATAAGGGACTTCTGGAGATGACCTTTGCTCATTTCCCTAGTCTTATCTGTCACTGCCCCCACACAGGAACCCCACCTCGAATGAGACCCGATTAGTAATTCTGTAGTTCTTTGTTTAATGCCATACTTTATCATGCCTCTATGTTGTATGCACAACTCATTTGTTTTTCTGACACCCCCTCCCATTGTTTTCCTTATATTCTGCTCATCCTTCAAGGCACACTGAAGACTTGTGAATACTTCTCTGTTCAACCCATTCTTTTGCCTCAGGAAAAGTTATTTATTTCTTCCTCTTAATCTCATATCCCTCATCAAATCACATTGAATTTATTACTGTTAGTACTCTGAGGAAGGGGACTAAGTCTTATCCATTCTCTTCTTGCTTTACTTTCGTCTGAATTGGGGAGGGAGGTTAGCATATAATAGGTACTCAATATATGTTTGAATAATTGGATTTTTTTCTAGATGAGAAGATATCGGCAAATTTGTTTGGGAATATTAATTAGCTGAACTAAACCTTTAAGATGGATTTCTATTAAAGGTTCAGTTGTAATTAAGAGCTAAAAAACCAAAAACCAAACCCGTTGCTGTCGAGTCGATTCTGACTTATAGCGATCCTATAGAACAGAGTAAAACTGTCCCATGGGGTTTCCAAGGAGTGGCTGGTGGATTTGAACTGTGGACCATTTGGTTAGCAGCCGAACCGTTTAACCACTGCACCACCAGGGCCCCAAGAGCTAAAAATACTGTGATTTGAAAAAAACAATCTAATTTCTTTCTTTTTTTAATTGTGGTGAAAAAAAATACATACCAAAAATCTGCCAACACACCAACTTCCACATTTACACTTTCATGACATCGATTACATTTTTCATTTGTGCTACCATTATTGCTATACTTTTCCAAAATATTCCACCACCATTAACATAAACTCAATGTTCCCTAAGCAAAACTCCCCTTTTTCTCCTCCCTTCCACCCCTGGTAACCATCAATAATCTTTGCTTTCTATATAATTGATTATTTCATATAAATGAGATCATACAGTGTTTGTCCTTTTGTGACTGACTTGTTTCACTGAGCAAATGTTTACAAGGTTCATCCATGTTGTGGCATGCATCAGAACTTCATTTCTCTTTATGGCTGCATAATATTCCATTGTATGTATGTGCCAGATTTTGTTTATCCATCATCTGTTGGTGGACATTTGGTTTTTTCATGTTTTGGCTATTGAGAAAAGTGCTGCAGTAAACATTGGTGTACAGGTTTCTGTTTACAGTCCTGCTTTTAATTCTTTTGGGTATATAGCTAGGATCGGGATTGCTGGGTCATATGGTAATTCTATGTTCAATTTTTTGAGGAATTTCCAAAATGTTTTCCACAATGGCTGCACCATTTTACATTCCCATCAGCAATGGATGAGGGTTCCAGTTTTTCCACAACCTCGCCAACACTTGTCTTCCTTTTTTTTTTTTTTTATCATTTCCATTCTAATGGGAGTGAGGTGATATCTCATTGTGGTTTTGATTTGCATCTCCCTAATGACTAATGATGTTGAACGTCTTTTCAGATGTTTGTTGGCCATTTGAATATCCTGTTTGTTGGAAAGTCTGTTCAAGTCCTTCGTCTCTTTTTTGATTGGGTTGTTGGTCTTTCTGTGGTTAAGTTGTAGAAGTAGGTTAGTTAGGTATTTTGGAAATTAGGCCCTTACCTGATATATGGGTCCCAAAAATTTTCTCCCAATCGGTATGTTGTCTTTTCACTTTGTTGATAAAATCCTTTGATGTATTTAATTTTTATGAGATCCCATTTATCTATTTTGTCTTTCGCTGCTTAAGCTTTTGTTATCATATCTGATAATCTCTCACTAAACACTAGGTCCCATGGCCTCACCCCTACATTTTCTTCTAGGAATTTTATGATTTTAGTTCTCACATTTAGATTCTTGATCCATTTTGAATTGGTTTTTGTGTATGGTGTGAGGCATGGATCCTGATTCATTCTTCTGCATGTATAAATCCAATTTTCCAAGCACAATTTATTGAAGAGACTCCTTCCCCTAAGGATGGACTTAGCACCCTTGACAAAAATCAGTTGATCCTAGGTATATGGATTTATTTCCGGACTTTCAGTTCTAGTCCATTGGTCTATATGTCTATTATTATACCTGTACCAGTCTGTTTTAATTACTGTAGCTTTGTAGTATGTTTTGAATCAGGAAATGTGAGCCCTCTTAATTATTCTTCTTCAAAATTTTTTTAGCTATTCAGAGTATCTTGCCTTTCTATATAAATTTGAGGATTGGCTTTTCCATTTCTGCAAAGAAGGCATTGGAGACACTGTGATTTTTAGCCCTATGAAATTTAAGCTTTTCTGCAAGATAGTATTCATCCTTTTTTCTACATCTAGAATGGACAAAGTGTTTATAAGAGAAGGAAACAAACTAAAAAGTCCTATGGGGGTATATTTCTACAATATTCTTTGGTCTTTAGTCATAGTTAAAACTTTTAACTGTCGTTATTAGGTTCCATCGAGTCAGTTCCAGCTGATAGTGAAACTATGTACAACAGAACGAAACACTGACTGGTCCTGTGCCATCCTCACAATCATTGTTATGCTTGAGCCCATTGTTGCAGCCACTGTGTCAGTTCATCTCATTGAGGGTCTTTCTCTTTTTCGCTGACCCTCTACTTTACCAAGCATGATGTCCTTCTCCAGGGACTAGTCTCTCCTGATAACATGTCCAAAGTATGTGAGATGTAGTCTTGCCATCTTTGCTTCTAAGGAGCATTCTGGTTGTACTTCTTCCAAGACAAATTTGTTTATTCTTTTGGCAGTTCATGGTATATTCAATATTCTTCATCAACACAATAATTCAAAGGTGTCAATTCTTCTTCGATCTTCCTTATTCGTTGGCCAGCTTTCGCATGCATATGAGTCGATTGAAAATACCATGGCTTGGGTCAGGTGCACCTTAGTCTTCAAGGTGACATCTTTGCTTTTTAACACTTTAAAGAGATCTTTTGCAGCAGATTTGCTCAATGCAATACATTGTTTGATTTCCTGACTGTTGCTTCCATGGGTGTTGATTGTGGATCCAAGTAAAATGAAATCTTGACAACTTCAGTCTTTTCTCTGTTTATCATGACGTTGCTTATTGGCCCACTTGTGAGGATTTTTGTTTTCTTTATGTTGGGGTGTAAACCATACTGAAAGATGTGGTCTTTGATCTTCATCAGTAAAACTTCTAACTAAATAATCATTATAACATCTGATATAATTCAAGTTGATTTGAAGAACAATGAGGTAGAATACCTTTTATGGGAAGAGTCAATAGACTTTTTTTTAAATTCTCTTTGGCTTTATTGCCTATGCTATTGCCTACTAATACATTTGTATCACTAATTAAGTTTTTCCAATATCCTTTATCGTGCTAGGATTCTATCTTTGCATTTGTTTCATATCTAAAAAAATAATTGAATGTAGTGTATAGAGGAGCTGAATTTGAATTATCACTGTGCACTGTAAAAGAAACAATAAATTTTTGCATTCAAGTGTAGAGTGTGACATTGATAGTAACCATGAGGCGAACTAAAGACCATATATGAGAAATCCTCGGGAATTTTACCATCATTAGTTCAATATATTAACTGGGGTTTTTGGGGATCCTGTATTTTTCTTAGCACAGTTTGGTAAAAACTGTCATATCCTGAAGTATAAGATATTAAACCTGTTTGTACCATTTATACAAGATGATTATATAGCCTGAATATGGTCCTCTAATAGCAAGCATATAGACGTGACTTCTGTTACAGTTTAAAAGTAGAGTTGTTTTAAAATCTTTTTGTTATTATATGTAATTTTATTACATAAAAATAAATTAAATCTCAAATACTAGGTTATATAGCTAACTCAATTATTCATATTCTAGAAAAGAATGATGGGCTTTCTCTTGCTCTGTTAATTCCCAAAGATGTTCTTAATTTAGAATGCTTTTCTTCCTACAGATTAATTCCTTCTTTGTATAAAATGCACAAGAAGCTTCTACTGTTAAATGCTCAGTGGTCTCTGGTGAGCCCAGGTGCTCCTGCAGCTTCTAACAGCTCATAGTCTCTCTCTATTGAATTCCTCATAAGCTAACATTTCTGGAATGATTCACCCATAGTTGGGAAATGTAGTGTTGATATAATGGAGGGGGGATTATTGGATAACCAATGTTATGAATAACTCTTCTTTGAAAGTCAAGAACTGCTCACCAGTACAGTATTAAGAATACTGGTTAGAAAATGAGTTTAGATAAGACCACAGCAGATCAAACACTGTTCATAAGACATAAAAAAATCCTAAAAAGTTCAAAAGAACAGCATAAAATTAGAAATGAGTCATTTTCCATTGTGTTATATTAAAACTTTGAGTGATAAATTTGGGAGAAAATCTCGATACTATTTGGTCTAACCCTCTTACTTTAAACATGAAGTAATTGAGACCCAAAGAGGGGCAGTGACTTGCTTAAGGTCATACAGCTAGTTAGTGGCGTGCCAGGACTATCCTGCTAGCTTCCAGGCCACTGTACTTTTTATTGTACTCTGCTTACTTTCTATTATTTGTTTTTCAACTCAACCACTTCAGCAAAGTAGAACCATTTGAATTTAATAACAAGTCATTTTCTTTTCAGAAATCATTGATATTTTTCCATCCTACTTGGGTGTACCCCATCTGTAACAGCTGAGGGGATTAGCTAGTAACATGCTTGGTTCTTAAGATAGTCTTGCTACTTTTCAAAAGGAATGATTTGAGAAATGCTTTTTACATGCTTAGTAGAATGTGCAACTCTGGTATGTGAGAGAAAGCTCTTTTGTCCTCTGTGAGAGCTCCTTTGTTCCTTTACACTGTAGACCTTTTTAATGGGAAGAAGGGGGAAAAGGAGGCTATTACGCTGTTTTGCATTTACAATTCAGAATTATGTCCTTGGTGGTGCTGAAAGAAATTTCATGATGGTATATTAGGAAATGTTAGGCCTATTCGGGAAATTATTTATCAGTCTATTTCAAGCATTTCTATGTTAAAAAAAAAGTGATTTAAGGAAAAATGAAATAGCGTACAATGAGTTTGATGAAATCTTGTAAGTACTTTTGGTTGCTAGGGTAACGACTCCTTTTGTCTCTGTTTAATGTGACTTCCCTTTCTGCAGCTTGACTTCTTGAAAGTAGATATTTATTTTTAAAAAGAAACAAAATCCCAGGTTTATGGCAAAAGAATAAGCCCTCTCACCGCAATGTACTTTTCTTAAATAAAATTCAGATTAAGAAGAGACACTGTGTTCACTTTCAGGGATAACCCAAGGCAAAAATGGTTAAGTGGTCAACTTTGTGTTTTGAAGCCTTCATCATCTTTGGTGTCTCAGCTCCTCCTCTCAGCGTCCTTGAGCTGTTTTCTGGATGCCCTTTATGATATCCTACCAATCCCATGGTAAGGAGTTGCCTCAATACCACCTGCACTCCCCATCCCAATCACAATTTAGTCATCCTGTGCCCATTCTTTCAGACCCTGTTCACTGTTTTCCAAAAGGACAGCTAGCTGATATGCTTGGTTTTAATAGGTGTTGATTTGTTCACATACTTGCCCCTTGGTTAATAGTTACATATAAATGTATTTTGCTGTAGCAATACGCTCAACTTTTGCACTATTGACATTTTGGGCCAGATAATTCTTTGTTGTGGGGGAGGCTATTCTGTGCATTATAGGATATTTAGCAGTTATTCTATAAATGAAGTCCCTGGGTGGTGCAAGCAGTTAAACACTCTACTACTAGCTGAAAGGTTAGTGGTTCAAACTCACCCAGAAGTGCCTTGGAAGACAGGCCTGGTGATCTACTTCAGAAAGGTCATAGCCTTAAAAACATTATGGAGCAATTCTACTCCGACACCATGGGGTCGCCATGAGTCAGAATCTATTCTATGGCAAGAACAGCAGCAGCAGCAGCATCCCTGGCCTCTACCCACTACATGTTAGTAGCGATCCCCCAGTTATGACAACCAAAACTATCTCCACATATTGCCAAATGTCACTAGGGGGACAAAATAGTCCTTGATTGAGAACTACTGCTTTCTCCTAAGGCATCTACTCTATTTTGGACATCTCAGTTGGTATTCTGTCAATTCCTGGAGACTTGTTTTTTTCCCAATGTCTTCAGTGAAGCTTGGACTTCTTTCTTCAGTACCATTGGTTTTTGATCATACGCTACCTCCTGAAATGTTGAACGTCAACCAGTTCTTTTTGGTGCCGTGACTCTGTGTATTCTTTCCATATTCTTTTTTTTGTGTGTGTGTGTTTTTCTTTCTAAATTTTACTTATTTTGTTGTTGTTGTTGAAAATATACACAGCAAAACATACACCAATTCTACGGTTTCTACATGTACCATTTCTTGACATTGATTGCATTCTTTGAGTTGTACAACCATTCTTACCCTCCTTTTCTGATTGTTCTCCCCTTGTTAACATAAGCTCACTGCCCCTAAGGTTCATGTCTAATCCTTCGAGTTGCTGTTGTCAATTTGATTCCATATAGATAGTTCTTAAGAGTGTAATGCTCAAGGCAGACCTTTTTTTGCTGGTTAAACTAAACTATTGTTCAGTTTTAAGATAACTTCAGGGGATTTTTTGGTTTATGGTTTAAAGATTGTCTTAGGGCAATAGTTTCAGGGGTTCATCCACCCTCCATGGCTCTAGAAAGTATAAAGTCTGTGATAATTTGAAATTCTATTCTGCATTTCCCCTCTTTTGATCAGGATGCTTCTATGGAATCATTGATCAAAATTTTCAGTAATGGTAGCCGAGCACCATCCAGTTCTTCTGGTCTCATGGCAAAAGAGGCAGTTGTTCATGGAGGCGATTATATCCACCTCTTATTCCTGACTCTCCTACTTCCTCTATTGCTCCAGGTGAATAGAGACCAATTGTTGTGTCTTGGATGGTCGCTTGCAAGCTTTTAAGACCCCAGACACTTTGCAATGAACTAGGAGGTATAACAGAAGTACTAAACATGTTTTTAGGCCAATTAACTGGGATGTGTCATGAAACCATGACCCTAAAACTCCAAACCAAGGTCCCAAATCCCATAAGATGTTTGGTTGTACATAAGCAGCTTCAGCAGCTACTTTTTTTGTCATCATTGTTAAAGTATCTATCACACAACTTTTGCCAATTCAACTTTTTACAGGTGTACAACTTCTCCATCTTCTTTTGATGCTTCCTGTTCACTTGTCTATGCTATTTGAAAGAGAGTTACCTGGCCAACTGACTGGAAGAGATCCATTTTCATGCCCATTCTAAAGAAAGGTGATCCAATGGAATGTGGATATTATTGAACAGTAGCATTAATATCACATGCAAGTAAAATTTTGCTGAAGATAATTCAAAAACGGTTGCAGCAGTAGATCAACAGGGAACTGCCACACATTCAAGCAGGATTCAGAAGAGGATTTGGAAAGAGGGATATCATTGCTGATGTCAGATGGATCTTAGCTGAAAGCAGAGAATACCAGAAAGATGTCTACCTGTGTTTTACTGACTATGCAAAAACATTCAACTGTGTGGATCATAACAAATTATGGATAACACTGCGAAGAATGGAAATTCCAGAACACTTAATTGTGCTCATGAGGAACCTGTACATAGACCAAGAGACAGTCGTTTGAACAGAACAAGGGGATACTGCATGGTTTATAATCAGGAAAGATGTGCGTCAGGGTTGTATTCTTTCACTATACTTGCTCAGTCTGTATGCTGAGCAGATTATCCTAGAAGCTGGACTATATGAAGAAGAACGTAGCATCAGGATTGAAGAAAGACTCATCAAGAACCTGTGATATGCAGATGACACAACCTTGCTTGCTGGAAGTGAAGAGGACTTGAAACACTTACTGATGAAGATCAAAGACCACAGCCGTCAGTATGGATTATACCTCAACATAAAGAAAACAAAAATCATCACAACTGAACCAATAAACAACATCATGATAAACAGAGAAAATATTGTAGTTGTCAGGGATTTAATTTTACTTGGATCTACAATCAATGCCCATGGAAACAGCAGTCTAGAAATCAAACGATGTATTGCATTGGGCAAATCTGCTGCAGAAGTGTTCAAAAGCAAAGATGTCACTTGAGGACGAAGGTGCGCTCAACCCAAGCATGATATTTTCAATAGCCTCATGTGCATGTGAAGGCTGGACAAGAATAAGGAAGACCGAAGAAGAACTGATGCATTTGACTATAATGATTTCAAGCATTTCTTCATAAGTTTGTTATCCGCCTGAATGTCTTCTTTGAAGGGTCTGTTCATATTCTTTGCCCATTTTTTAATTGGATTATATGTCTTTTTATTGTTGAGATGTTGAAGTTTTCTACATATTTTAGAGATTAAACCCTTGTCAGATATGTCGTGGCCAAAAATTTTTTCCCTGTCTGTAGATTCTCTTTTGACTCTTTTGAAGAAGACTTCTGTTGAGCGCAAGTATTTAATTTTTAGGAAGTTCCATTTATCTAGTTCATCTTGTGCTGTGTGTGCATTTTTACCTATGTTTGGTACTCTATTTATGCCATATATTAGGGCCCCTTGCATTGTCCCTATTTTTTCTCTATGATCTTTATCGTTTTAGGTTTTATATTTAGAGCTTTGATCCAATTTGAGTTAGTTTTTGTGTATGGTGTGAGGTATGGTTCCTGTTTCCTTTTTTTTTACAGATGGACATCCAGTTTTGCCAGCACCATTTATTGAAGAGACTGTCTTTTCCCCATTTAATGGTCTTTGGCTCTTTATTGAAGATCAGCTGACAATAGGTGGATGGATTTACATCTGAGTTCTCAAATTCTGTTCCATTGGTCTGTGTATCTTTTGTTATACCAGTACCAGGATGTTTTGACTACCATGGCTGTATAGTATGTTCTGAGATCAGGTAATGCGAGGCCTCCTACTTTGTTCTTCTTCAATATTGCTTTACTTATTCGGGGCCTCTTTCCTTTCCATATAAATTTGGTAATTAGTTTTTCTATCTCAGTGAAGAATGTTGCTGGAATTTGGATTGGGATTGCATTATATCTGTGGATTGCTTTGGGTAGTATTGACATTTTCACAATATTGAGTCTTCCTCTCCATGATCGTGGTATGTTTTTCCATTTATGTAAAGTGTCTTTTTGTTTCCTGCAGTAGTGTTTTATAATTTTCTTTGTATAGGTCTTTTATGTTCCTGGTTACATTTATTCATAGGTATTTTATTTTATGGGAGGGCTATTGTAAATGGTATTGTTTTCCTGATTCCCTGTTCAAAGTTCTCTTTGTTGTTGCATAGGAATCAAACTGATTTTTTATGTTGATCTTGTATCCTGCTACTTCGCTGAGAACTTCTATTAGTTTCGGTAGCTTTCTTGTGGAATCTTTGGGATTTTCTATGTATAGGATCATATCATCTTTAAATATGGATAGTTTTATTTCTTCCTTACCAATCTGGATGTCCTTTATTTTCTTTTCTTGCCTTATTGCTCTAGCTAGGACTTCCACTACAATGTTGAATAAGAGTGATGATAAAGGGCATCCTTGTCTGATTCTTGTTCTCAAGGGAAATGCTTTCAGTCTCTCTCCATTGAGATTAATGTTGGCTGTTGGTTTTGTATTAATGCCCTTTATTATGATGAGGGACTTCCCTTCTATTCCTATTTTGCTGAGACTTTTTAACAGGAATGGGTTTTGGACTTTATCAAATGCCTTTTCTGTATCTGTTGAGATGATCATGTAATTCTTTTCCATTGTTTTATTTATGTGGTGGATTACGTTGATTGATTTTCTAATGTTGAACCATCCTTGCATTCCTAGCATAAATCCACTTGGTCATAATGTATTATTTTTTTATATGCTGTTGAATTCTGCTGGCTAGAATTTTGTTGAGACTGTATATGTTTTTAAGAGCAAAGAGAAAAGTGTAAAGGATTCACAATAGGCTGTGAACATTGGTTTACCTCAGGATGATTGGCATTGGTGGGAGAGAGGGGATAGATGAGATGATTAGCTTTTGCTTTATGAAAAAAATACAGAATTAAAATATAACCAGAAACTAAGTGGTATTTTAATGAGATTTTATACTTTCATTCATCCAACAAATTGATTGAACATATTCTCTATATAAGACACTATCCTAGGTGTTCTAGGACATATAAAAAAGGCCTAAGACATGGTCCCATGCCTTTAAGCTTACAGTCTAGTTGAAGAGCTCAGATATGTGCATAAAACTACCATATGGGAAAATGTTCTAAGTGTTAAGTCAGTGATGTAAACATATGTGCCACTAGATTTTAGGGGAGGATGAGAGCACTTGCAAGTGGAGCAGCTGAAATGATCAGGTGGAGTGGCTAGCTTTTGAGTTGGACCTTGAAAAATGAACAGGGTTAACGTTTTTAGTTATAATAATATATATTAAAAATGAATAGAACAACAGTATATCCTTACACACATACATAATGTGGGTTTTATGTATATACATACATGTTATATGTATACACAATTTTTATAGAGATTGACATACTATGCATAACGTTTTGCAACTTCATTTTTAAAATATTGTGGACATATGTAAACAAATATAGATTTATCTCATTCTTTTTAACAGCTGTATTGAATTCCATTGCACAGCTGTATGAAATTTATTGAACTTATCCTTCATTGGTGAATATTTACATTTTCTGAATTTATTACTACTACAAACAGTTCTGTGAAAACATGCTTGTGTATTTATCTTTGTACATCTGTGTGGAGCTTTCTGTAGAAAAGAGTCCTTTGAAGTGTAATTTCTCGGTCCAAAAGTATGTGTGATTTTAATTTTGTTAATTTTGGCAAATTTACCTGTAAATAGCTTAAAACCATTTCTATTCCCACAATAGTGTATGTAAGTAACTTTTTATCCACATGCTTTCCAAGACATATGATATTCTCTTTTTTTTGAACATTTTATTGTGGTTTAGGTAATAGTTTACAGAGCAAATTAGTTTCCCAATCAACAATTTATACACTGCTTGTTTCGTGACATTGGTCACAAACTCCTAAATGTGTCAACACTCTCTCCCCTTCCTCCCTGGGTTCCCCGTGTCTATTTGCCCAGCTTTCCTGCCCCTACCATCCTTCCGAACTTTGCTTTTGGGCAAATGCTGTACTTTAGATTTCACATAGTTGATTATTCTGAGGTGCATGTTCCTCACTGGTGATATTATTCATTTTATAGGCCTGTGTATTGTATGGCTATAATACGATCTCCAGGATTGATTTCAGTTCCAAGTTTTACAGGTGTCTAAAGGCCAGAGTTTTGGGGGTTCCACCAGTCTGTATCAGACCAGTAAGTCTGGTCTGATTTATGAGTTTGAATTTTGTTCTGCATTTCTCTCCTGCTCTGTCCGTGACCTACTATTGTGGTCTCTGTCAGAGTGGTCGATAGTGGTAGCCAGGCACCATCTAGTTCTTCTGGTCTCAGGCTAGTGGAGGCCGTGGTTTATGTGGTCCATCAGTCCTCTGGACTAATTGCTTCCTTGAGTCTTTGGCTTTCTTCACTTTTCTATGTTATGGACAGGAAGAGACCAATTGTTGCATTTTAGATGGCTGCTCACAAGCTTTTAAGACCCCTGTCATTACTCACCAGAGTAGGATGTAGAACATTGTCTCTGTGGATTATGATATGCCAATTGACCTAGATGTCTCCTGAGACTATGTTCCCTATCCCTCAAGCCCAGTATCTCAGTCCCAGGAGGTGTATGGTTATGATTAAGAAGTTTTCATGACTGTGTCCCCTGTGCACACTACTGCGTATATAGGTATATTTGCAGCATGTGCACATATATATGTATGTGGGTGTACTTCCATACACTCTCCCACCCCTGTTCAGCTTACATATCTACCTAGGTATCCACTTGTACATTATTGTTCGCTATTACTATTGTTGCAGGATTGTATATGTATTAGTGTTTAATGTTGTTGCTTTTACTCTTGTGTATCTTTCAGTGTCTTCCTTTATTTGATTGTGTTGTGCTGACTTCCCTTATATCGTGTATCATCTCTCCCTTTACCAAAGTTAGTATGTGCCTACTATCTAGTTATTGGTTTTCCCTCCCTCCCTCTCCCCATCCCTGTTAACCATCAAAGAATATTTCTGTATGAAAGCCTTTTCTTGACTTTTATAATAGTGGTCTCATACAATATTTATCACTTTGGGATTGACTTATTTCACTTATTTAATGTCTTCCAGGTTCATCCATGTTATGATATATTTTGCTGATTTGTCGTTATTTTTTAACGTTGCATAGTATTCCATTGTATGTTTGTACCACAGTTCGTTTATCCATTCATCCACTGATGGGCACTTAGGCTGTTTCCATCTTTTTGCTATTGTAAATAATACTGCAATGAACATGAGTGTGCATATGCCTATTCATGTTGCAGCTCTTATTTCTCTAGGATATATATCTAGGAGTGGGATTGTTGGATCATATGGTATTTCTATTTCTAGCTTTTTGAGGAAGCGCTGTATTGTTTTCCATAGTTGTTGTACCACTTTACATTCCCAGTGGCAGTGTATGAGAGTTCCAATCTCCCCACAGCCACTCCAGCATTTGTTGTTCTCTGTTTTGTTTTTTTTTTTATCAGTGGCATTATTACCGGTGTGAGATGGTATCTCATTGTAGTTTTGATTTGCATTTCTTTAATGGCCAATGATCTCCAACATCTCTTCATGTATTTGTTGGCTGCCCGGATGTCTTCTTTGGTGAAGTGTCTGTTCATGTCCTTTGCCCATTTTTTAATTGGGTTGTTTGTCTTTTTGTTGTTGAGTTGTTGGAGTTTTCTATAAATTTTAGAGATTATACCCTTGTCAGATATGTCATAGCCAAAATTTTTTCCCCAGTCTGTAGGTTCTCTTTTTACTCTTTCGGAAAAGTCTTCTGATGAGTGTGAGTATTTGACTTCCAGGAGGTCCCAATCATCTAGTTTATATCTACTGTTTGTGCTTTTTAAGTTATGTTTGATAGTCTATTTATGCCATAAATTAAGGCTCCTAGGTTTGCTCCTATTTCTTCTATGATCTTTATGGTTTTAAGTTTTACATTCCAAGACATAGTGTTCTTAAATTTTAATCTTTGCTAGTCTGATATATAAAATTGTATCTCATTGTTTTAGTTTGTATTTAATTATGAATGAGGTAGAATCTTATATGTTTATGGGCCATTTTTATTTCTCTTTCAGTAAACTTTGCCTTTTCTTGCACATTTTTCTATTAAGTTGTTGTTTTATGAGCTCTTTGTATAGTAAAGAAAATTTTCTATTTTCTGTTATATGTGTTAAAAATAGTTTTCCAGATTGTTTTTGTCTTTTGACTCTGGGTTTTTTGGCCATATAGGTGTTTTAAAGTTGTATATAGATAGTCCTTAAACTCTATGTTGTTGACCTTTCCTACCTTTGGGTAGGCCGTTGAATGGACGGCTCATATCAAGGAGATATATGCTAGGAAGTATAGACTGGAGCTTGAATACCTGGCTGAGGAGTTTCACTTAATCATGTTAATAGTGATGAGCCACTGTGGGAAAAGGCAAGAGCAAGGTTTCAGGAAGATGAATTTGGCAATATGGAGAAGTGGTTACATAGAAGGGAAGAAACAGTAGAATCAGGGAGATCAGATAGGGGGCTATTGCATTATTAGTCAAGCATACTGCGACAGGAGTCCCTGAGTAGCACAGACATTTAAGTGCTTGGCTGCTAACTGAAGGGTCGGTGGTTCTAGTCTACCCAGAGTACCTCAGAAGAAAGGCCTGGAGATATGCTTCTGAAAGATCAGCCATTGAAAACCCTATGGAGCGCAGTTCTACTCTGACATACATGGGGCTGCCATGAGTTAGAATTGACTCAATGACAATTGGTGCTGGTATACTAGGGCAAAAGTCTGACCTAGGGGAGTTATGGTAGGTTTGAAAAAGTTTGAAAGACATTCCAAAAGAATCACTGACAACTTGGTGACTACCTAGGTGACAGTAGAGTTACCAATGATCCTGGACTTCAAAGTTTGTGATCCCATTAACTGAAATAGAAGCTGTCTCTTGATTTTAAGTAGAAATGCATTTTATTTCCTGCTTAGTTCAATCTACCCAACATTTACTATGCAATTGCTACATGCAAGCCCCTGTGCTTGGAGCTGGAGTTATAAAAATACACAAGGACTCTTGCCTCAAGGAATTAACAGTCTACCAGGGAAGACAGACAGATGTGTAAGCCAAATATTCCATTATGATATGCCAAATGCACCAACAGAACTGTGTACAAGATGAAGATGCAGAGGTAGTACAGAGGAGGGAGGGTGAACTTTACCTGTGGAGGTCAGGTCAGACGTCACAGAGGATAGTACATATGAAAAAGTTTTTAAAGGACAAATAGGAATTTGCCAAGTGAAAAAGGGGGAAAAACATTTCAAGAAGTGTGAAGAGCATTACAAAAGCATCAGGGTCTGAAACGTTGTGGTATGTTTAAGGAGACTGCAAGTGTTAATTAATAGTTGAGTATGACAGAAATTTAAACTATAATTGGGAACAACAGGAGATGTGACTGAAATGGTAAACAGAGGCCAGGCTATGGAGGTCTACGTATGCCACCTATGCCAAGGATCTTGGAGTTTGAAGCCTTTGTAGGGTTTTAACCAGGGAGTAACTGATTAGCCTTATAGTTTAGCAAGATAAACCTCCTTGGAGCGGGGTGAGACTGAAGTCAGTGAAAGGCAACTATAAGAAATTATGAGGGCCTGAACTTGGGCAGGAGAAGAAGGAGGAGTCAATTTTGGAAAGATTCTGGAAAATCTAAACTGTACACAATTTATACCAAAAAACCCAAAAACCAAACCCGTTGCCATTGAGTTGATTCCGACTCATATCGACCCTACAGGACAGAGCAGAACTGCTCCATAGGCTTTCCAAGGAGCGGCTGGTGGATTGGAACTGTTGACCTTTTGGTTAGCAGCCAAGATCTTCACCACTGTGTCACCAGGGCTCCATACATAATTTATGGATGATGTGAATTTTGACTAATTGTTTTTCCTGAGGCAGTTTGTAGTAGATCTGATAATGTAGTCTCCACTGGGATTCCTAACAGAATGGGTGTATAAAACTGGTGGGACAGGAGTGGGAAGCACTCACTTGTTAATACTGAGCTTAATTTAGTGATTTTCAACTTGTTTTCTGCCTCCACACTGTGAAATTGACACCCATCAGTAACATCACTCATTACCCTGTGGTGATTTTAAGCTTGTAGGAGTGGGTTTGGTGTAAAAGAAGTTATAGAATCTCCCAGGGAGCATGTATAGTTTGAAAAGCCCCCCTGGGAACTCTGCTATGTACCACCCTTCCTCCAAACACACACATTAAAGAATTATTGGCATACTTTCAGCATTGGAGGGTCTCTCTCTCTTTATCTATATCTATCTATCTATCTAAAAGAGCCCTGGTGGCACAATGGTTAAGCACACAGCTGCTAACTGAAAAGTAAACAGTTCAAACCCACCAGGCGCTCCAAGGGAGAAAAGACCTGGTGATCTTTACCTGCATCTTTCTCCCATGGAACGGCTGGTGGTTAGCAGCTGAGCTCTTTAACCACTGTACCACCAGGGTGCCTTGTAACTTGTATATGGGCACATCAAAATGGTGATTTGCTTCCAGGTCCCTCTACCTCTGCCTGTGGCCTCACCTGCCTAGTACCATTATGTTTCATCTTGCCTCCACACAACCCGTGCCCCTCAGTCATAACCTGTTCTCTGTAGAAACGTGTTCACACTGTGGTGAGAGTCACTGACAGAACTTTAGGTTGGACCAGTCCTTTAAACGTGTAAATAACAAATACTTGGGAGGAGTATTTGATTTTTAATAGTGAGTCAGCAGTGGGTTTCGTAAGACAATGCAGTTCACAGATCAGTATCACTGGGCATGACAGGCAAGGCCTCCATCTTCATGGAGTTGACAGTTTCACAGGGGAGATGGACATTGAACAAGCAATCATAATCATGATGACTTTTACAAGAGAGACAGTACAGGTGACAAATCTTCAATGATGGGATATGCAGGCAAGAGCAAAAAGTAGATAAAGTTTGGGTGAGGTTGTTGCAGTTTCTTCCCTGATACCCCTTAAAACGTACCCTAAAATAATACCAAGGTGCTTACAATCAGGCTCCTTATTGGGCTGATTCTCTCTGGAGATGCAGTCTCTATTTCACAGCATGGGAGTGGAGCTTTCTGTTCCCTGCTTGGGTTTTCTCATTTAACTCTTCCCTTGGCTAGTGTTGGAGACAACAGAAACTTGGGGAAGAAAAACAATATGTATAAAATATGGATTGTATCCTGTAACATCAAGTTATATTTTTAATGTATAAATTCATCACTGATTCTTTTTAAAGATTATCCGTTAAGAGAGAAACACTTCAAAGACAAAAATGCCAACAGGGCTCAAACTGACTGAATTTATGCATGAATCCACAGTACAGTCCCTCTGCAGGGAGTGGTTTCTTCTCTTCGATCCTGTCACTTTTTTTGTTTGTTCAAGCCATTTCAATTAACACATGCCATAGAGGCTTTGCACCAGAAGACTCCTCCTGCCTCTTTCAATGAAGGGTCTATTACATGCCGTCATCTTTGCTCATTTAAGTAACTGTGCTTGGGAAACTCATTCTCTAGAAACCGATTTGGCAGAAACCCAAGCAGCTCAGGAGGTAATGTGCCTGAGATTGGAGGTCATTTTGAGTTCCATTTTACAGTGATCTTGTGAAAAAGTGTCAGGTGCAGACTTATGAAAAGTTAATTTTCTCTCCGGTTGTAAATTCTGGTCTCAGATTTTCTTCCCCTCATAAACTATCACAGGGTCATGATACTTCCTGGTACTCCTCCAATTTATTCACTATTCATAATAAACAAACTCCTTACTGGAACATTCAGGTTTAGTCTGTGCTTACATTAAGTGTTGCTTTGCATATCGGAAACCGCAATTTCCAACTTTGAAAATCTTCTAGCATATTTACCTTAAAGTATGTTATTGTGGCAGAAGTATTTACAATCTTGCTTTCTTACTGGTGTCAGGTGGGTTATCGAGCACGAATGGCTGTAGAGTCACGTGTAGTTGGTGGGGTACTGCAGCCACGTGTGTCCTTTGCTCGTGTATTTTGACACAATTACAAGACTGAACTGGCACAATCAGACGCTGGAAGTGGTGATTCCAATTGCTGCTACAAACTGACTCCTTTAGGGTGAACCTTATTCAGTTGTCTTTCAGTATCATGTCCCAGTGCGACAAGGCTGCCTAGGCACAGGATTATAATAGGAAATATCAGATTGGCAGCTTGAAATTTGATCCTGGTTGGACAACCAGGAGATTCCCTATATTAGTGGTTTCCAGAAGGTTAAAGTGAGTCGAGATCTGGAAACCAAGTAGTCATGGCAAGGACAAGGAGTGTAGGGTTATGTGTTGTCAGATGTAAGTCAAAAGTCTGGAATCCAGGTGTACGTATGTTGCAGAGAAGCAATCAGGTCTCTGAGGTCAAGGCAGTCAAAAATCCAGAAATTTCGGTAGTTTCAGATCAAGAACCAGCTATGGAAGCATAGAAGTCAATCGGATTCTAAGTTAGGGATTGTTTACTTTCTGAGTTCTTTGGTAGTTCATACTGAGGCTTGAACTTCAGACTAGGTGGAGGTGGCCATTCATCCATAGATATGATCAAGGAAGTAGCTAAAAATGTTTTCTCACCTGGCTAGGAAAGCTGAGATCCAGAAAGAATCAGAAGTCTAGTGAAAACTGGGTTGGAATTATGATCACGGTAATGATAATAGCAACAAAAATTTATTAAACATTTACATGTCAGACCCTGTACTAAGTATTGCCATGCTTCATCTCATTTCATCCTTACGGCAATCTAGTGAGTAGGTAATATTATTATTTGAATTGTTACAAATAGTAAAACTGAGGCCCAGAGAAGTTTAATAATTTTCCCAAGATCGATCAGCTAATAAGTTGCAAAGACAAAGTTCAAAGTGCATATACTGCCTCTCTTTGACTGGAACTATATAGCCTGACATTACTCCCATACCACTATCCACCCACACAAGAAATGAAGATTTTATACACCTACTCCTCACTTATCAACTATCTTGTTATCTGACATTTCACATTCATGACAATAGTAAAAAATCTACTATCCTACTATTTTCTACATTAACGATGTATGTCTGCATAACCAACAATGAACTGTGAGGCAAGAGTAATGCTAGCTGTGATGGTTAAGGTTATGTGTCAACTTGGCTGGGCCATGATTCTCAGTAGTTTGACAGTTATGTTATGATGTAGTCATCCTCTATTTTGTGATCTGATGTGGCCATCCTCCATTTTTGCCTAACACCAATCTTCACCCAACAACCTGGTCTTTGGTACCTAACCATGTCGATAAGTGAGGAGTGGGTGTAAACAGAAAGGAGCTTGATAAACATGGTAAACCAAATAAAACCTGCTACCATTGAATTGATTCTGACTCATAGTGACCAAGTGGTTGACTTAACTACTGCTTCTGACTCTCTTTTCTGCTGTTTTCTTTTTTTCTTGTTTTTGTTTTTTATTTTTCCCATACAAAAATTTATACATACATTGTTATGTGACTCTAATTGCTCTCCCCATACTGTGACAGCACACTTCTCCTTTCCACCCCTGATTCCCCATGTCCATTCAACCAGATCCTAACCCTTTCTGCCTTCCCACCTCACCTCTGGACAGAAGCTGCCCGTTTAGTATCTTGTATCTACTTGAGCTAAGAGACATACAACTCACGAGTATCACTTTATGTCCAAGGATGATTTTCTTGAAATTTTAATTTCAAAGGACCTGGATTTTAATCCAGTGTCAGCCCGTACTAGTCACGGGACCTTAGTTAGTAAGCCCTCGGTCTCTGTTTTCTCATTTATATAATACCCATTGCCGTCAATTTGATTCTGACTCATAGCGACCCTATAGGACAGAGTAGAACTGCCCCGTAGAGTTTACATGGAGTGCCTGGTGAAGTAGAACTCTGTTTTCTTGATACCTACCTGATAAACAGTCTTTCAATTGACTCCATTGGTCAGCTCAGCAGGTATCTGCTGGAGACCTACTCTTTGCTTACTACTGTAATGGGCCATCATCTGGGGTTATCTTTCCCACATGTGCTCATTAAAAGGAAAATAGTTCAGAATAGTAATATTTAACTTCAGCAGATTATACCTAACTATGTAGTATGATTGATTAATATAATTAATTCTTCCATCATTAGACCATTGCTTTTTTTTTATTTCTTTGGCTGATTGCAGGCATGATTAAAAACAATACACTAGTGATGTTGCCTTCCCAGCCCTATTATAAAGACAGGAGTAGCTGTCCATTCCAGCCTGGCTATATTTAAGAACTGTAGACTGCTCTGTAGCCATAGCTGCTGTTTCCTGGCTCTTTGCCCCATCCTAGATAGGATTTTTATTGCCTTTGTTTCAAAGAATCTCTCCTTGTCCAATGGCTGCTTACCAGGTAGCCCCAGGTGTTGCTGCCATATCCCAGAAGTCTTCAGGAACATTCTTCCCTCTGAAGATGGCCTTCTAGGGCAATAATACCTATGTTTCATCTCAAGAGTCAGTTGTATGTCTTTCGCTTGGTACCTGGGCCTTTCCAGATGTCCAGTTTTGATATGATGGCATTTTACGATATTAGACTGGATATTACATACAGGATTCATGGCAGGTTTTGACTAATAGTGTCTGCAAATTAACTCAAGAGTCACAGATCTGTGAGGGTCATGGGTCTCTTGAATTTTTTATTCTACCCTCCTTTCAGTAAGTCTTACATCTCTGCCTCCAACCTTCTGTGTAGCATATCATTTACATTCTAGTTCCTCATTTTCTCAGACTGTAAAATGGGGATAATCATTCTTGTGCCTTCCTTTCCTACAGGGGTATCAAGAGGATGGATGGGTTCAGCTTATAGAGTCCTTTGGGCCCTTGGGGAAAATGACACTCTATTAATTCAAGGTAGTAATATTGAGAAAGGATGACTGTCAGGAAAACGTAAATTATTTAGAGTTTGATTGTCTCAATTTGAGTTTACCCAGGGTATTTTATACTGTTTGTATACATTTCAGAGGCTGCTACAGATCTTTCCAAAGCCATTAACAGGGTTTTCAGGCATATGCTGATATTTATTTTAGTAAAATATGTGATATCCCTGTAAGTGGAGTCATTAAAATAATTGATTATTGGAACAGATTACTTTACAAAAGTAATCCTGAGAGAGATACTAACTATCTTTCAGGCTAAAAAATCACACAAACTGTGATTGCAAGTCACAAATGACTTTAGGTAGATATCATAAGGGAAAATAGAGTCTTGAGGATCTTACAAGTATACCTGTTTCTCTTCTTTTATTCTCTACAGAGGGGGACAAAAAATTCCATTCAAACTCCAGTCACACATTTTATAAAAATAAGAGGTAAAAAGCTACTGACTAGGCCATACATCTGAACAAAACTGAATTGGAGGGTGGAATGAAGCCTAATAGGACTACCTACTCTCAGACAGTGTTCTGCCATCCCTATAGAACAGGCAGGAAAAGATGTCAAGCAAGGGTTGAGGGATTCTGCATGGGCGGTGAGGCTTTTCCTGGCCCCTATGACAATACTTTGTAATAAGCTCATATTTCCTCTATTACCTCATGTGACCAAGTGTATGTATGGAGGGGTACATATGGTTGAGGACCAATAGGCAGATGACCTGTGTGACTCTCCTCCCATTACTAGGCTCATTCGAGTAACAACTCTCAACTTGTCCTGCTCTCACCCTTAAACTGCATACTTGGAAGAGCTCTTGGAAGCAGGCAAACTCTCCACAACCCACACAGAGCCTCTAGGCAATCGTTGCCGCTGAAGTTTCTTTTCCATTTCCCCTCTTGACTTCCCCTTGAACTTTATGTGCCTTCCTCCATTCACTTTCACTTTGTGATTTAAATTTCCTGTTCTTCTCATTTAGAGATTTTTATTGAAATCAATGTCCCTTCAAAATGATGAAAGGAAGAGGTGAATTTTAACTATAAGAGTAAATAGCCAATCACTGATACATCACACAACATCCCATCATCCACTCAGGAATCTCTGAAAGGAAAGATTACTTCTGTTGCACATGTTGGCTGACTTGATTAAAATATTTAGTGTTTTTTTCATTCAAATACAGTACCATCGTCAAATGTTATCATGAATATTTACATACTCATCAAGATAAAGAGAGGTTTTTCAGAGTTTTCTGTTGGGTTCTGTTTGAGCCCTTTGATAACTGAAACGGAGCTGTTGACTGTTGTGCTCTTTTTTCTCATCATGTTCAAAGAATTGTGACAGCAGGCAAATAGTTAAATGCTTTTGCAGAAGGTAAGATGTAAATACTGTAGGTCCTATAGCATTGGTCACTACTGAATGGTAAAGCTTCTAACAGTACCATGGCTTGGCCGAACATATGGTTCAATTACCAGCCCCAGAGTGGGCATTTGTTTAATTATTTAAAAGTAAGTAGTGTGGAATAGTGGAAAGGCTACAGAACCTGAAGCCAGAATACCTGTCTACTATGTATTAATTGGAGTCCCTGGGTGACACAAACAGTTGAGCACTCAGCTCCTAACCTAAAGGTTGGTGGTTTGAATCTGCCCAGAGGTGCCTCGGAAGAAAGGCCTGGTGATTTACTTTCAAAAGATCACAGCCATTGAAAGCCCCATGAAGCACAGTTCTACTCTGACATACATGGGGTTGCCATGAGTCGGAGTCAATGCAACAACTTTTAAAATTTTTAATGTATTAATTAATCACTATGCCCAAAGCCACACACCTAGTAAGTGGAAAAACTGGGATGCAAACCTAGGTCTAACTATATATCTTGTACTTCTAAATTCTGTCTATAAAGGCTATCAGAGGTTTAGTGACTTAGCCTATAATAATAACGACCACATTGTACTGAGCATCTATCATGTGTCAGACATTGTACTTTACATGCATTAAACGAAAACAAAAACCAAACCCATTGCTCATAGCGACCCTATAGAACAGAGTAGAACTGCCCTACAGGGTTTCCAAAGAGTGGCTGGTGGATTCAAACTGCCGACCTTTTGGTTAGCAGCTGAGCTCTGTAACCACTGCAGCACCTTAAAAATATCACAGCTGAGTAAATTGAGACTTCTGGAGATCTTTCTGGGCAGTCTGAGCAAGTTACTTAATTTCTCTGGACCTCAGTTTCTCCCTCTTTTTTCCAGGCTTTCTAAGCCTTAATTGTCCAAGAAAAGGACAACAAGGGGAATATGTGATGATAACATTGAGTTCTTGTGATCAGAATCCCTAGATCCACAAATCCCCCCTCACCGAGTTCCTTTTTTGTCTTCTGAAACTCTTTCTGTATAATTTTGCACTGCTAGCTGCTCCCGTGTTTGTTTCCCATACTTTCCACCTCCTGCCTTCCCAGGAGCCTCCCCTCCATTGCCATCCTCTCTCTTTTTTATGTCTCCTACTTCTCCTCTTTCCTATCAGCATTTAAATATGTTAGTCTATCCCCACCTCTTAACCACTATCACAAAACCCCTTCCTCAAACCTCTTGCTCTTTCTGGTGTTGTTCTCTTTCCACTGAAAAATCAGATTTCTAGAATGAGTTATCTTCATTTACCATCTCCATTTTCTCACCTCAGTCGCTGTTTATCCCTCTCTGATCTGACTTCTGTCTTGACGACTGTTCCTGTCTGTATTAGTTTTCACTGCTGCCATAAAACACTACTACCAACTTAGTGGTTTAAAACAACCCAAATTATCTTACAGTTCTGTAGGTCTGAATGGGCTAAAATCAAGGTGTTAGCAGGGTTGCCTTACACTCTGAAGGCTCTAGGGGTTTATTCATTTCCTTGCCTTTTACCATTTCTAGAGGACTCCCACATCTTTGGTTCATAATCCCCCTTCCTCCATCCTCAAAGCTAGCAATGTTGTATCTCTCTGGTTCTCTCTTCAGTAGTCATGTCTTCCCTCTGATCACAGCCAGGAAAGGTTATCCACTTTAAGGACCCAAGAGATTACATTGGGTCCTCCTGGATAACCCAGGATAATCTCCCCATCTCAAATTCCTTCATTTAATCACATCTTCAAAGTCCCATTTTGCCATGTAACTTAACATCCAGGGATTAAGATGTGGACCTTTTTGGGGGGAATATTATTCGGTCCACTATACCCCCAAACTCTTCTCACTAAAATCATCAAAGACCTCATTGCTGAGAAATCCTATAGGTACTGTCAGTTCTTATACTGGACCTCTAGTCTTGGCTACATATAACAGTGTTGACCAACTCTTCTTTCTTGAAACTGCCTAATTTTATGGCCAGTGTTTCTCCATCTCCTTCCTGAACATTCTTTACTTTGTCCTTTAAACATTGGTGTTCTCCAGATTTCAATCTTCTGCCCAAGTCTCTTCTATCTGTACAAACTCTCCTTCAGTTATTTAATCAATTCCTATGACTTCAACTGAAGTTATGTAGGCTGATGAACCCTCATGAGTCCAGACCTGTATTTCTGATTACTTACATCCATATCTTTATACGGATGTCCCATGGGTGCCTCAAATTCAGCCTGTTTGAAAGGGAACTCATCAGTCATCTCTCCTATCACTCCAAATCAGCTCCTTCTACTGATGTCTTATTTTGGTCAACGGTGCCACTATCCACCTAATTGCCCAAGCCATAAAATTTCACGACATTCTTGGCAACATTCTATCACCAGCACCAACTACCTCTAATCAGCAACTATAGATGCTACTTTCTCTCAGGGGCCCTCTTCACTTCATTTTTACTGACACTACCTCAGTTCTTGCCCCAATCATTTCTTAGATTACTGCAACAACCTTCTTGTTGGGCCCCTATCCTCTTTATCTTTTCTCCATACCATAGCCAAATGAGCTATTTAAAACATATCTTCTTAAAGTCGATCCCATGGTTTCCCAGCACCTTCAGGATAAAATCCGAGCTCCTTAGATGGACATGTAAATAGTTTTATGATCTGGTTCATTTTATTTTTCTATTTTGAACTCACCACATGCCTCCCCTACCCCCATCACCTTCAACACTCCCCACATGCCCTATATCTAGCATTTTCCTGTGTTTCCTCAGGCTTTCATGGCTTAGTAAATGTTTCTTCCCTTCCTGAGAACATTCATCCTTCTGCCTTCTCCATTCTTATTCTTTTAAGAAAAAAGAAGACACAAACAATACTAGGAAGGAGAAAGAGGAGATTAAAACAATTTTAAGAGACTACTTTATATATTATTATTATTTTAATTATTCCACTAATACCTTAGTATATATTCTCCTTATTAAAAATTATTTAAAAATTAAATCCTTGCAGATAATGCTAAAGTCCTCTATGTTTACCCACTCCCACTATATATATTGTTCTGCAACGTGCTTTTTAATCTTGGAGCTATAACCAAGTCAGAACAAAAGTTTTACCTCATTTTTTAAAATTGCTGATCATTGTTACATAGCATGGCTATGCTATAGGTTTATGTAGACATCCTGGTATTGAAAAACATTTAGGTTGTCTCCTGATTTTCACTTTTACAAACACTGCTACAAAGACTATCCTTGTAAAAATGTCATGTTGTGAACCTATGGGAATGGTTTTCTAGGGTAGATACCAATACAGCTATTTCAAGGACATTGCCAATTCCTTCTTATAATGAACGTTATCCATTTACTTGTCTGTGTTTCTCACTAGTTCATGAGTTCCTCAAGGGAAAGGATTCTATCTTATGGTGTATCCCTAGACCTAGACGGAGCCTGGCTTATAGTATGTTCTTAATGAAAAACCAGTTGCCATCAAGACTGTCTTGACTCATGGTAACCCCATGTGTATTATAGGAGAACTGTGATCCATAGGGTTTTCAATGGCTGATTTTTCAAAAGTAGACCACCGGGTCTTTCTTCTGAGATACCACTAAATGGACTCAAACTACCAACCTTTCATTTAGCAGCTGAGCATGTTAACTGCTTGTGACACTAAGGGACTCCATGTGCTTAATATAAACTTGTCAAATGAACGTGCCTGGCTTCTCTATTGAAATAAGGGCTGCTTCTTCATGGCATAAAAGGCTTCCTTATTTCTATCTTTTTTTTTTTTTTATAATTAGGCCTTGTATTTTTTTCCTTTTTATATATATATTTTATTGTACGTTAGATGAAGGTTTACAGAACAAATAGTTTCTCATTAAACAGTCAATACACATATTGTTTTATGACATTGGTTAACAACCCCATGACATGTCAACACTCTCCCTTCTCGACCTTGGAGGACACTTTTTTTTGGTGAAAATATACATAGCCAAAGTTACACCACTTCAAAAGTTTCTACATGTACAATTCAGTGACATCGATTACATTCTTCCAGTTGTGCTGCTATTCTCATTATCCTTTTCCAAATTATTCCATCACCATTATCTTCAACTCACTGACCCCTAGGCTTCCCATAAAACCTTTTGAGTTGCTGTTGTCAGTTTGATCTCACATAGATAATTCTTTTTTTTTTGTACCTTAGATGAAGGTTTGCAGAACAAATAGTTTCTCATTAAACAGTTAGTACACATATTGCCCTATGACAATGGTTAACAACCCCACGACATGTCAACACTGTCCCTTCTCAACCTTGGGTTCCCTATCACCAGCTTTCTTGTCCCCTCCTGCCTTCCAGTCCTTGTCCCTGGGCTCTTGTGCCTCATTAGTTCTGTTTTGTTTTATGAGGCTGTCCACTCCCCGGCTGAATGGTAAACTTTGGGAGTGACTTCACCACTGAGCTAAAAGTGTGTCCGGGGGCCATATTCTTGGGGTTTCTCCAGTCTGTCAGGCCAGTAAATCTGGTCTTTTTTTTTGTGAGTTAGATTTTGGTTCTACATCCTTCTCCAGCTCTGTCCAGGACCCTCTGTTGTGATCCCCGTCAGAGCAGTCAGTGGTGGCAGCCAGGCACCATCTAGCTGTACTGGACTCAGTCTGGTGGAGGCCTTGGTAGCTGTGGTCCATTGGTCCTTTGGACTAATCTTTCCCTTCTATCCTGTTCTCTTCATTCTCCCTTGCTCCCGAAGGGGTGAGACCAGTGGAGTATCTTAGATGGCTGCTCACAGGCTTTTAAGACCCCAAACGCTACTCACCAAGGTAGAATGTAGAACATTGTCTTTATAAACTGTGTTATGCCAATTGAGCTAGATGTTCCCCAAGACCATGGTCCCCACAGCCCTCCGCCCACTAATTCAGTCCCTCAGGAGTTTGGAAGTGTCTGTGGAGCTTCCATGCATTTATATTTTTAAGTGTGGCCTTAATATGATTATCATACTGTATCCTAGGACAGACTTCACTGTTATGCCTGGCAAAATAGTATATCTGATGAAAAGGCATGGATGAATTCCTCATGCAAACCTCTGCAAAGGGAAAGAAAAGTCATTCTCTTGTATCGTGGTATAGACAGATACAGAATATTTTCCTCTAGGACCCCTAGTCTCAGCTTTTCCTCCTACAAAACCATGCTGTTTACTAATGCTATTTTTTCGTCTTCCTTTAGTGTCCTTTATTCATTTTCATAAGGTGCTCAGAAACCTTCAGTGCCCTTTGGTTGCTATCAAAATTAGCTCCCCACTGTCTAACATTACATGCCACATGTCTTCCCATCTCTAGGCCTTTGCTTCTACAATGCCTTCAGCCTGTTATATTTTGTTTATTCTTGCCAAGCTGATTTTTCAAAGTTCAGCTCCATTCCTACCTGCTTAATGCTATGCCATCCCTTCATCCACTCATCCATCTTTGAACCCAACTTATGAGCACCTAATTAAATACTGACAAGTAGTCTCAGGATTGCCCATATTCTCTCCCCAGCCAGACTCTAAGCCCTTGGAAGACTGATTTGATGTCTTATATTCTCCACACCACAAGGCACAAAGTAGACAATCAATAGATAATTTTATTAATTTAGCACAGCATCATTTAAATGCCATTTGTGGACAGATGAGTATGTGGGAGATGCTGGAGTCAAGCAAATTAGATTAAGCATGTGTGTTCTAACATTTTATCTTATTCAACATTCAACTAACATTTACTAATCACCTCTATGTGCCAGGTACTGGGATAGGTGACTAAAAATTGTCCCTTGCCTTCAAGAATCTCATGGTCTGGTTAAATAACATAGGTTCACAAATTAATACAATTCTGTGTTGTAATTGCCATAATGGAGGTATGTCCAAGGTGCAATGACAGCTTAGGAAGGCTAGTCACAGTCTACCTGAGTGTGGTCAGTGAAGGCTTCACAGAATAAGTCAGGCTTGAGCTGACTCTCGAAGGACACATAGGATGTCAACTATATTTGGCTTATTGGAGGCATTGAATCCCAACTACTTGTAAGATTTCTGACCAAAACCTTATATCAACTCTAGTCTGATGGGAGAAATCTGCTTTTCTTTTACGGATGCTTTAGCTCCATTTAGACCTTTTAGTGCCTTAGAGACAGGAATGCAATGAGCAGCCAGAAAGAGTTCTTGCATTTCCAGGATGTGAGCTACCTGGCACTTGCAGAACAAGGCCCTTTGGAATAGATGCCAGTTTAACATAATAGCTATTTGAAGCCTACAAAGTACACTTATAGAAACAAAGTGGCCGGTTGCCTACAATGTATTCAGCATCTAAAGTTCCTGTGGCTTGACTAAACTTTATTAGCCTTATCAAATACTTCTAATGCTAAATAATCATAATCACTCCTTTGTCTAAGAATAAATGCAATTACTGACTATACAAGGTAAGGGAAATTAAAGTGGCTGGGCAAGCTTCCACTTGCCATCTCCAAGCTCAAAGAACACAAAACTCTATTAAATACAACTTATTTCTTGGCTACACACATTTCAATACTAAGTTTATGTTAACATGTGAAGAAACTCTTCGATTTATATCAAATGCTTGCTTAGAAGCATTGCTCAGAAAGCAATTTTGGAGTTTAGCTGCAAGAGAGGGAGGCCTGAGTTCAGACTTCCAAACCTCTGAAGACTAACACCCTACCTACTCTGGAGATAGTTCATCTTCTGCTGATGTCAGAAATTGGCTGTTGGGTTCCCAGAAGCAGCAGGATAATCAAGAGAATCCAAGGAGGATCTCCAATTTTGGTTGGACTTGTGGGAGAACAGGTGGTTGGGAGTAATTAAGGTCTGATCCCTGGTGGCCTCTCACCAACGTAATTAGGTGCCTTCAGCCGCTAATGAATCTCACTCTCATGTTGGGCTATTTAAATCATCCAAGAAAGCCTTGGCCACAGAGATGTGTTTTGCATCACATTCTGTAATGACCTGCCTGACTATCCGTCCCCAGAGCTCTCCAGTCCTCCAGGATGAGGGCATTTTTAATCACCTGCAAGTTCAGCCTAGCCCTCAGACTCTCGGGTCAGTCTTGTCTAAGATAGTGGGAATTTGAGGTGCCCCAGAACAGTAGTTTAGCAATCCTATGCATTACATATGATCCGGCTTTGACCTTGTCTATCAGTCTAAGTATTTTTTATTTTCTTTTGTTCTTGTGACAAAAAGCTGTTCTCGGACCCTAGTCCTTATAACTGGGTTTCTGTGTTAGAGACACTGCCTTTAATTCTTTTGAGTCTGGGACTCAGCCTTGCTCTAGCCCTCTTAGAGTGGAGATCTGCCCCAGACTTTAACCTATTGGTTTACTCGCTGATAATTGCTACCAGACAAATGATTCCTGGATGCCTACTGCTGTGTTCCATCTATCTGCCAGACTAACCATTCTCTTCCTACTTTTGGATGGTCCTCATGTTATTTTCCACTTACCTCAACCTGCTGCTTCATTCTTCTGACTTTGTATCAGAAGAATTCTTCCCAAGGCCACTTCGCAAATCTTGAGTCCCTGTGTTTTCTCCTTTTTTTTCTTTCTTCAAGTCACTTTATCTGTTTTCTTTGCATCTCACCACCAGAGTTATCTTTTGAGATTCTCCTCCCGCTTAAGGACTGGCTAGGAAATGAGACAGTCTTGCCAGCTGTGATGGTTAAGGTTGTGTGTCAAATTGAGTGCGCCACGATCCTCAGTGGTTTGGCAGTTGTGATGTAATTTGGCAGTTGTATAATGAGGTGATCACCTCCATGAGATCTGATATAATGTGATCACCCCCTTGATGGGACCTGCTGTGAGTAGCCAATCAGTTGAAAGGGAGTTTCTTTAGGGATGTGGCCTTCACCCAACATAGGTGGACTTTCTGGCAAGGCTCGAGGACTTTTTGCTTGCTCTGGATCCTGCAGCTGGCTCCCGTTCCTCTGAACTTTCATTCTTGGGACTTGAGCTAGCAGCTTACCTCCGTCTTGCCTGCTGATCTTGGGATTTGTAGGTCTTTGCAGCATGTGAGCCTGAGCCCTGCTATCTGACTTGCCAATCTTGGGTTTGCCAGCCCCTGCAGCTACATGAATCAGGAGAAGTCTCTAGCCTGTCTAACGGACTTGGGATGTTCCAACCTCTAGAATGGCATGAACCATTTCCTTAATATAAATCTCTCTCTCTCTATATATATATATTTATACGCTTTACTGGTTTTGCTTCTCTAGAGAACCCAGCCTAAGACACCAGCCTACACATTGTTTGGTGACCTCAAAAACAAAGCCACAGGCTCAGATCTTTTTAAGGCTTTTACCTCTAGTCATGTGGAAACAGAGGAAATTATATAAAGGAAAAAGTCCTTATAGTTCTTCTCTGTAATTCCTAACAATCTTGGTATGGTGTGTTGACTGATGACCCCTTCTTTTATTTGTCCTTAATTTTTCGCCATATTTCCAATTTCTTCTCTGCTTTTCTGTTGGGGAAAAGGCTTGCTTCTAAGAAGGTCCCTTATTCTAAAAAGTTCATATGTTCATCCATTCATTCATCCATTCAATAATTTCTGAGTGCCTAACATGTGCTAGGCACTGTTTTAGGCACGAGGGATATAGTGTTGATCATGCTCTTACTCTCATGGAACTTATATTTTGTTTGGGGAGAGGTAAACAATTAATCATAACAAAAGCATATGTAAGAAAATATCAGATAATAGTAAATGTTATGCAGTGAATTAAAAAAAATGGTAAGGGTGAGTAATGATCACTCTGAGGAAATTTCCTCATATTTGCTATTTATTAGCTTTAGGTTCTCCTATAATCTTTTGTGACGACCTCTCACTGATAATCTACCTCACCTTGATCTGGCTATTTAGGCTCCAGGTCCTAGTCTGACCTGCAACCAACTGAGCCTTGGCTTTCTAGCCTTTGAGCACAGAAAGCCTAGAGCTTGTGGAAAATCATGTGGGACCTCGTAGGCATAGTAAGGAGTTTGAGAATTTTTTTTTTTTAATGCAATCTGAAGACTCTGGAGGGTTTTAAACAGGGGGTGAAGTGATCTGATTTACATTTGAAGGAGATAACTCTTGATCTCTCCTGTATATGATAGATTGAAGGAGGCAAGAGTGGAAGCTGAGAGACTCCTACGGAGGCTGTTGCAATATTCTCGGTAAGAGATGATGATGACTCATGAATACAAGTGTGGTAGCAATGGAGATGGAGAGAAATAGATTTGAAAGCTATTCCAACTCAGTTATATGATTTGATAAACTGTTTTGTTATTGTTGTTAGTTGCTGTCGACTCTCTGCTGCTTAAATGTAAGGAAAATTGATTTAATAAAAATAAACAAGCATTTCTCTTTATGTCTAAGTAACATTCCATTGTATGCATGTGCCAAAATGTGTTTAGCCATTCATCTGTTGATGGACATTTAGGCTGTTTCTGCCTTTTGGCTATTGTGAATAGTGCTGCAATGAACACGGGTGTACAAGTATCTGTTTGCATTCCTTCTTTTAATTTTTTTGGGTATGTACCTAGGAATAGATGAACCTTGAAAACATTATGCTGAGTGAAATAAGTCAGTCATAAGAGGACAAATAATTGTATGTTCTCACTTATATGAAATATTTAGACTAGGAAAGTGTATAGAGATCAAAGTTTATTAGTGGTTACCAGAGGTGGGTGGGAAGGAGGGGGAAAGGAAGACACAATGCTTTGGGGACACTGAGCTTCTGTTAAGAGTGTTATAAAAATTTGGAAACGGTTAATGGTGCTAGTAGAACAACGTGATGAACATACTTAATGTCACTGAACTGTACATGTGAAGGCTGTTGAAATGGCAAATGTTTTGTTACCTGTATATTTTAAAAATGTATTACAAATAAAAATAAATAAGCACACAATTAAAAATTTAGTCACTAATCCATAACTGAGATAATTATGTACTAAGGAAACAACATATGTACAAGCATTTGGTGCATAGTAGGTACTCAATTAAAAAGTGTTATAGCTGTCTTAAAATTTAATTTAGAATATGAATAAATGAATTATTATTATGGGGTACTTTGAAAGACCATAAATTAACCTAAAGCCATTACTTAGAATATTTCAAATTAATGGATATAGTCCAAATCATTAAAATAACTGCAAACTCATTTCCAGCCCAGGCTTCGTTCTGCATGGTTGTTTTCCAAGGGATAAGCACACACACACACACACACACACACACACGCACGCAAGAGATAAGCACATACACACACACACAAATCATTAAAATCGATCTGATCATGTATGCATGCTGTAGCATGTGCACCAAGGTGTCTGCCCATTTATGATTCTGTCCTTTGATATTTAAAGAGTAATGCAAGCTTTGCCTCTGTCATTGAGACATTACCCATTCCTTAGGACTGGGCAAACCAGGTTGTTTATATAAGAATGAGTCCAATGTTGGCTTAGTCCTGAAGGCTAACCACTAGACACAGAGCTTGCATTTTTAAAGACTACTGTAGTAATTTGTTGTCGCAGGAAACCACACAGCATTTCTGGGAAAAAAAAATCATGATGATCCAGATTACGGAGCAGATCTATGGTCAGACTAGGATTGACATTTCTTTAGTGGAGGTTTGGAGACTATCTAGCTGCAGTGCTGGCAAGGTAGGGTAAGGACCACATCATGGAAAGCTTTGTAGCCCTAACTAATGAGGTTGGACTTAATCCTGACTGCAGCAGGGAGCCACTTGAAGGTTTTAAGCAGGGGATTTTGAACATGTTTTTCTTTCAGTTTTCCTGAGTATAGGATTTCACTTTGCTTATGCTGAGCACCCATGAGACAGAGTCTCTTTGTTTTACTTACCAAGTCTCATCTCTCATTCTATTGAATCCAGTATTGAATGCCATTTACTGCATGTCTCCTCTGTGTAAGGCACTGTGCTAAGCACTTTTTTTTGTCTGTGTGTGTGTTTATTAATACACTCATGTCTAAATCGTTAGGCAGTAGAAATTCTGAAATATCTTGAATAGGGCATCATACTTTTAAATGCTCAGATTTAGTTGTTTTCTCTGTGGATTATTGATTTTATGGTTCGAATGATTAAACCAGGGATGCTAGATCCTTCCCATGACTCTGCAGTCACCTCACCTCTGCCATCATGCAGTGTCATTCCCTCTGCCAACTCACTATTGCCTCTTGGGGCAAGTCCAAATGCCTTTCGCTTGGCACACCAGGCTCTTCTGCACCTTAACTTGCACCCCGATGCAGCCCGTATCCAACTTTCTCTATTTTTTTTGATTGAGGTGATATACACATGACATAAAATTAATTATTTTAAAACATACAATTCAATGGCGTTTAGTAAATACACAGTGTTGTACAACCATCACTCTATCTCATTCCAAAACATTTTCGTCACTCCCAAAGAAGACCCCATACCCATTAGCCAAAAAAAAAAAAAAAAAAAAACCCAAATCTGTTGCCATCGAGTCAATTCTGACTCATAGTAACCCTATAAGATAAAATAGAACTGCCCCATAGGGTTTTCAAGGCTGTAAATCTTTACGGAAGCAGAGTGCCACATATTTCTTCCACAGAGAGGGTGGTGGGTTTAAACTGCCGACCTTTTGGTTAGCAGCCGACCGCTTAACCACTGCGCCACCAGGGCTCCTCTATTGAATTCTCTGAGCACGCATTCATTCACCTGACTTGCACTGCTCACCTCCTCTCTGCCAGCCACTCAGGTAGGCCCTGGGTGGAAGAAGTGAGATAGAGACAAACCATTCAGAGCTGCTGCCTGGAAAGAGTTCATAATTTTTAAATAAAAGGAGTTTGCAATCTGGTTCAATACTGAATTCTTTTTTCAGTCCCAATGCACCTAAGGGATTTGACACATTCTCTTCAATTGCAGTGGTCTGCAAAATCACAGAGACATGAAATATCATGATATACTAAGAGGACACAAAAGATCACACATTGTATGGTTCCATTTATATGAAACATCCAGAATAGGTAAAACCACAGACAGAAAGCAGTTTAGTGGTTTCCAGGGACTGGGGAGGAGGGGAATAGGGAGTGTCATGCCTCTGTGATTTTGCACACCATTGCAATTGACAAGAATGTGTCAAACCTGTTAGGTACATTTGAGACTGAAAAAGAATTCAGTATTGAACCAGACTGCAAACTCCTTTTATTTAGAAATTATGAACTCTTTCCAGGCAGCGGCTCTGTATGGTTTGTCTTTATCTCGCTTCTTCCATCCAGGACCTACCTGAGTGGCTTGCAGAGAGGAGGTGGGCAGTGCAAGTCAGGTGAATGAATGTGTGCTCAGAGAATTCACACTGATTTTTGTATAGCTAAAGCCGAGCAAAATCAGGATAATGAGTCTTCTGGAGGCCAGGGGTTGTGATGCAGTGGGCAGTGAAAGGGGGAGGATGTGTGGGGAGAACCTGTGAGGCAACGGGTAGAATTTTTGATTATCTACCGTTTTAGATCATCTGCCTCACTGCTTCTCTCTGTTGGTGTGTATAATTGAGAGCAGGGAATGGATCTTCTGGTTAATTGGCTTTTCTGATTAACCAGTAGTTGACTGGAACACTTTCTGCTTTTGAAAAAAACCTCTCTAAAATATATTAGATACCCTTTTCTGCCTTAGTGCAATATAAGGCAAAAAATAAACAAATCTCTTTATGGTTGAGGAATCATCAAAATTGTAAAGAAAACTCTATTATAAAATTAACAATTATTTAGTAAATATTTAGTAGCTTGTCGTTAGCACGAAGCCCTGTGGAGGATACAAAATGATTAGACCTGCAGAATGGATAGAAGACCACAGAGTACTCTGGGAGGAATTCATGGAGGAACTAGCTCAAATGCTAGAATGTGAACAATGCTTAAGGCTTAGGTCATGGAGAATGGAAGGGACAGAGATGCATTCCAAGTTGGGAAAAAACATAAGAGCAAAGCAGCAAGGCATAAAGAGAAGGTTGCATTCAGGGTTTGAAGAGCATTCATTGCAGCTAAAGAAGGGAGATGGGGTGGTGGTGAGAGCATTAGAGACGAGATAGTGCACTTGGAGACAAAGCTGGAAAGTTTGGCAGGGGGTTAATTTTAGATGGCCTCAAATGCCAGGATAAGAAAAGTAGACTTTTTTCTGCAGGTAACTGGTAGCTGGGCAAGGACTCAATTAGGTTCTTGGTTCAAGAGGATCACTCTGGCAGAAGTATGAAGGATGTGTTTGAAGGGAGAGAGATGCGAGACAGAAGGGCCAGATAGAAGGCTATTTCAAGAGGGCATTCATTCATTTTCTATTAATTTATTCCTACGTTAATTAATTCATTCCACAAATATTCAATGAGTATCTATTTGGGCAAGGCACTGTTCTAGCCTGGAGGGAAATGGCAGATTGAAGGAAAGCTAAGATGAAGAGAGTGAGCGGAAATGTGGAAAACTGAAGAGAGAAATCAAGGACAAGGATGGAATTTCAAAATTACAGAGGTAGAAATGGAGTCATTTCCAGATTTCTAGCTTGGAATCATGCCGAAAGTTTGATCTGAATACAGAAATCCCAGGTTTTCCTTCTGGGATTGTGATGGTTAAGATTGTGTGTCAGCTTGGCTAGGCCATGATTCTCAGTGTTTATATGTGATCACCCCCATGACTGAATCTGCTGTGAGTAGCCATCAGTTGAAAGGGAATTTCCTTGGGGATGTGGTCTGCATCCGAATATAAGCAGATGTTCTGGCTTTTTTGCTCTCTCTGGATCCTGCAGCTCCCTCCTGTTCATCTGACCTCCGGTTCTTAGGACTTGAGGTATCAGCTTATCTGCCTATCTTGGGATTTGTCACTCTTCACAGCCTGTGAGCAAGAACCCTGCTCTCTGACCTGCCGATCTTGGGTTTGCCATCCCCTGCAGCTATGTGAATTGGGAGAAGCCTCTATCCTAATCCACAGACTTGGGACGTTCCAGCCTCTACAATCACGTGGGCTGTTTCTCTGATATAAATCTCTCTCTGTATATATTTATACACTTTACTGGTTTTGCTTCTCTAGAGAACCCAGCCTGAGACAACGATATTGAGGGCCTCTGCCAGAGCAAAGCATGGAGCAGAAACTAATCAACAGGCTTGTGATAAAGGGCAGAACTTCCATTCAGGCCCTATGGCCTCAGACAGCATAGGAAGCCTACGGGTTCTAATCTTAATTATAGGGAAAATGGAACTCACTTCAAATCCCAAGGGGACTGTGGGGGTGGCTGGACTTACTTGGTTGCTACCTTCTAGTAGCCTTTAACTGGCTTCTGGGAAAGACAGTGTAGATTGTGAACATCTGTATGCCCCCATGAAACACCAATTGTAGGCCCAGGGTGAGATTTTACAATGTGAACCTGAACTTATAAGAACAGTGTTGCTTGGTTTAGATTCATATGTACCAACAAACAGAATTTTGATATTAGATTTCAGGGATGATGTAAAGAGAAGCGTAATTTTGAGGACATTAATACTATTAACTGGGTAAGTCTTTCCAGTTATGTATGTCTCTTTTGTCACATCTGTTAAATGAAGTGGTTGAAATAGATAGCCCCCAACGATGGTCACATCTTAATCCCCAGAACCTGTGAATATATTGTATTGCATGGCAAGAAGGAATTAAAATCGCTAATCAGATGACCTTAAAATAGGGAGATTATCCTGAATTAGGAGCCCCTGGGTGGGGCAAATGGTTAACTTGCTCGGCTACTAACTGAAAGGTTGTTGGTTCAAGTCTACCCAGAAGCACCTCAGAAGAAAGGCCTGGAAATCTACTTTCAAAAACTTAGTCATTAAAACCCTATAGAGCACAGTTCTACTCTCATACACATGGGGTCGCCATGAGTTGAAATCGATTTGATTGGTTATCCTGGATTATTCTGGTGGACCCAATGTAATCATAACCTGTAATCTGTTGCCGTCGAGTCGATTCCGACTCATAGTGACACTATAGGACAGAGTAGAACTGCCCCATACAGTTTCCAAAGAGTGGCTGGTGGATTCGAACTGCCAACCTTTTGGTTAGCAGCTGTAGCTCTTAACCACTCTTAATTGCTGCACCACCGGGGCTCCAATGTAATTATAAGCATCCTTAAAAAGGGAACAGGGAGGAAGAAGAGGCAGAACCAGAGAGATTGCATCGTGGAACAACTTGACTAGCCATCACTAGCTTTAAAAATGGGGGGAGGGGCATAAGCCAAGGAATGTAGGAAGCCTTTAGAAGCTGGAATAGGTAAGGAAGCAGATATTCCCCTAGAACTTCCAGAAAGAAACACAGCACTAGCAACATCTTGCTTTTAGTCCAGTAAGAACCATTTCAGATTTCTGACCCTCTAGAACTGTAAGGTAATAAATTTGTATTGTTTTAAGTCACTAAATTTGTGGTAATTTTTTACAACAGCAATATAAAACTAATACAAACTCAATCACCTAATTTCTTTAAGTATTCCTTAATCCAAAGTTTCTTAACAGAGATGTACATCTTTTTTTTTTTTAATAATATTTTATTGTGTTTTAGGTGAAAGTTTACACAGCAAATTAGGTTCCCCCTTTAACAATTTTTATACAAATTGTTCTGTGCCATTGGTTACAATTTTTACAATGTGTCGGGATTCTCGTTATTTCCATTCTGTTTCTTCTATTTCCATTGATCTAGTTTCTCTTCTTCCCGTCCTTGCCTTCTCATCTTTGCTTTTGGGTAACTGTTGAGGGTAACTGTTGACCGTTTGGTTTCATAGTTAATTGTTTAAGAGAGCACATTACTCATGGGTGATATTGTTTATTTTGTAAGCCAATCTGTTATTTGGCTGAATGGTGACCTGCAGATATAGTTTCAATTCCAAGTTCAAAGGGTATCATATGATGATAGTCTTGGGGATTCCTCTAGTCTCTATTGGTTCAGTAGGTCTGGCTTTTTTTTTAAGGAATTTGAGTTCTGTTCTACACTTTTCTTCTGATCTGTCCAGGACCTTCTATTGCATCCCTGGTCATAAGGGTCAGTAGTGGTAGCCGGGCACCACCTAGTTCTTCTGGTCTCAGGTAAGGAGACGTGGTGGTTCATGTGGGCGATTAGTCCCATGGACTAGTTTCTTCTTTGAGCCTTTGATTTCCTTCATTCTCTTTTGTTCCATATGAGTAGAAACCAATAGTTGTATCTTAGATGGCCGCTCGTAAGCTTTTAAGACCACAGATACTACTCACCAAACTAGGATATAGAACATTATCTTTGTGAACTATGTTAGGCCAGTTGACTACATTGTCCCCCGAGATTATGGCCCCAAGCCTTTTAACCCAGTAAACCAATCCTACTAGTTGTTTGGATATGTCTGGGAAGCCTGTCTAACTGTGCCCCCGTATGGTTTTTTACATATGTAGATAGAAATGCAGCACACACAAATGTGTATATACATATGCCTACAGATACACCTATACATGCACTTGCATTTACTCACATATGCCTTCCTATACACACGTGTGCATCCATATCTACTTATGTACCCACACACATACATTTTGGTTGTTTTTATTGTTGTTGCAAAACTGGTATATTTTATAGTATTTACTGAAATTATCCCCTTTTCTAGTGTACTTCTCAGTGTCTTTATTTTCCTTTGTCAAGTTGTGCTGACTTCTTCTATATTTGGGATTGCCTTTCCTATTACCAAAAGTAACAAGTGTCTACTATCTAGAAAGTGATTCCCCCTCCCTCTTCCTCTCATCTGTAGTAAATATCAAAGAACTTTGCATTCTATGTGTATACCTATTCTTCACTTTTTTATGATAGTGTTCTCATACAATATTTGTCTTTTTGTGATTGACTTATTTCACTCAGCATAATGTCCTACAGATTCATCCATGTTATAAGATGTTTCACAGACGCCTCATTATTCTTTATAGTTGCATAGTATTCAGTTGTATGTATGTACCACAATTTGTTTGTCCGTTTAATCCATTGATGGACATTTAGGTTGTTCCCATCTTTTTGCTATTGTGAATAATGCTGCAATGAACATAAGTGTGCATATGTCTGTTTGTGTTACTGCTCTTGTAGCTCTAGATATATACCTAGAAGTGAAATTGCTGGATCATAAGGTATTTCTATTTCTAGCTTTTTGAGGAAGTGCCATACTGTTTTTCATAGTGGTTGTACCATTTTATAATCCCACCAATAATGTATAAGAGTTAAAATCCCCCTACAACTTTGCCAGCATTTCCTGTTTTCTGTTTTTTTTTTTATCATTACCATTTTTGCGGGGGTGAGATGGTATTTCATTGTAGTTTTGATATGCATTTCTCTAATGGCTAATCACAAGCATTTTTTCATGTATTTGTTGACCATGTGTATGTCCTCTTTGGTGAAGTGTCTGTTCATTTCCTTTGCCCATTTTTTTGATTGGATTGTTTGTCTTTTTTTGTTGAGTTGTTTAAGTCTTCTATGTATTTTAGAGGTTAGATCCTTATGAGATAAATCATTGCCAAAGATTTCTTTTTTCCAGTCTGTAGGTTCTCTTTTTACTTTCTTGGTAAAGTCTTTGATGAGCATAAGTATTTAATTTTTAGGCAGTCCTAGTTATCTAATTTATCTTCTGTCATTCATGCATTTTTAGTTTTGTTTGATAGATTATTTATGCCAAAAATTATGTCCCATAGTTTTGACCCTGTGTTATTATCTTAGTTATCTTGTTCTGGTATAACAGAAATATCACAAGTAGATGGCTTTAACAAAGAGAAATGTATTCTCTCACAGCCTAGGAGGCTAGAAGTATGAATTCAGGGCGCTGGTTCCAGGGGAAGGTTTTCTTTCTCTTTCGGCTCTGGGGGAAGGTCCTTGTCATCAACTTTCCCTAGTCAAGGAGCTTCTCAGCGCAGGGACCCCAGGTCCAGAGGATGAGCTATTCTCCAGGCTCTTGTTTCTTGGTGATATGAGGTCCCCCTGTCTCTCTGCTCGCTTCTTTTATGTCTCAAAAGAGATTGACTCAACATACCACCTAATCTCCTGGATTGAGTCCTGCCTTATTAACATAACTGCCTCTAATCCTGCTTCATTAACATCATAGAGGTAGGATTTACAACACACAGGATAATCACATCAGATGACAAAATGGTGGACAATCACACAATACTAGGAATCATGGCCTAGCCAAGTTGACACACATTTTGGGGGGACACAATTCAATCCATGACAGTTATCTTCCAGGAACTTTATAGTTTTAGTTTTAACATGTAGGTCTTTGATCCTTTTTGAGTTAGTTTTGTGCATGGTGTGAGGTATGGATCCTGTTTCATTTTTCTGCATATGTATATCCAGTTTTGCCAGCACAGTTTTTCTGGCACCATTTGGTAAAAAGACTGTTTCTTTCCCCATTGAATGGACTTTGACCATTTATCGAAGATCAACTGCCCATAGATGGATGGATTTACTTCTGGATTCTCAATTCTATTCAGGGATGTACATCTTAATTATATATTGCTGTAAATAAAAAATCTGAGCCTGATTCCCAGAAATTTGAGTGCTGTAGAGCTGAGAGGTAGGACTCTGATATCTTATTTCTTAAAACTGCCACAGGTGATTCTAATGTGCTCCTCCTTTTGAAAACCACTATAATCTCTCCCCAGATGTCTGTCCTGGTGGAAAAAATAAAGAGACAAGTGAGTGTCATTCAGTTATAGCTGTAGAAATCAAGGTGAAGGAGAATGAGTGTGAGAGGTGGGCTGTGAAGCCTTGAAGTTGTAACCTAGTTTTTTTAGTCTTCAGTTTTTAGAAACCTGTAAGAGAAAATCCCTTGAGTAGAAACTGCCTACCTGTTGTGCTTATTAAACAACAGACTTAATGCTGCAGATAAATTTTGGTAGTGTATAGTTATGAAAATTCCTTGCCTCGCTGTCTTTGCATAAAGATAATTATATTGCCTTGCTTTACAGTATTTTTTTAGGTCATAACATACTTTAAAAAATTCTATGGATGAGTAATTCATACATATTCTCAGCCTTGGAACCCCACTATAATCATTCAAAGATTATTCTTCAAAGAACCATTAATTAACCTGTGTAGAGTTGTGTGAAGCCTTTATCCCAGACATCTTTTTGTGCAAACTCCTAGTAACTTTGGGTGGTTATTCATATTAAATACCACTCAAGACAATCCTCCAGCATATTTTTTCTTTAGTGATGTTTGGTTTTAGAACCTGTTTCTGTCAATAATTTCTTATTTTCTATTAAGAAGTTTTTCACATTTAGACTGTTTTGGCAGCTGGTCCTTTTTAGGATACCACAAAAATATTTAGAGGTTTTTCTTGCATAATCTCCCTTGAAAGTGAGAGAAATAGAGAAGTGGGACAGGAAGGATTTAAAAAAAAAAAACAAGGAGAAGTTCTGAGATAATCCTGTCAGACTTCTTGTGGGCTCAAGTCCAGGAGAATGAGACTGAGCTTAGTCAGGTAGGAGCAGTTGCCCTGATCAGTACAGAAAGCAGTCAGCCAGTCAGCCTATAGCCATCTGCAGATCTTCAATGGAGCTGGCAGAGCCTTAGGGGCAGGATTATGAGGAATGGAACCTTTGGGTTCAGGGAGTTAGACAGGAATCCTTGTGAAGACAGAAGACAAGGCTGAGCACATAAGAGCTTTGCTGAAAATGAGGGATAACTGCAGCGATTAAACACTCGCTTTAGCTCATTACCACAGGGGAGTGACAGTCCCAGTAGCAGCATATAAAGCAGGGAAAGTAGACCAAGTTAGAGCAACAGGGAAGCAGGCTTTCTGTGTGCCAGCACCAAAGGAGCTTCTGTCATCACAATCTGCCTGTGACATGTAAGTGAGGTCACTTCACATGAATAATGCATGATAGCTAAGAGGGAGGAAAACAAGCTTTTGCATCCAGCTGGGGCCTGAGATTTTGCATTATTTTAAAATATATTAGGAGAGCATGGCTCCCCTACACTTCCATGGAATTGCTGCTACAGTGGTTCTTCTAGTCTGTGCTTTGTTCATCTTCCTATTTAATAGCCAGAGCACTCCGTGACTTAACCTACATATACCAATCCTGTCATTATAGGCTATTAGTAAGCCAGGGATATGGGGGCAGAGTCCTGGACTGAGAGTTGGGAACCTTGGGTCCCAACGTTTGTTCTGACACTAGCTAATGATGTGATGTAGGCAAACCGTTTAACCTCTCTGTGGATGGGCACGAAGATGCTTAATCTTCGAGGGCCTCACAAACACATCAAGGATCAAATGACATGTGAATGACTACGAAAGCTCTTTAAAAATATATGACCCTATAGGCACGCAGGGTGTTGTGGTTATCATTGATAAGGCCTCCCTATTTGGACTAGGTACATATCAGCCCCAGGATGAAGGGTACTTTCCAAATTAGTGAACAATATCATGGTTAAATGACTTAACATACAGAAACACAGAAATGGGGCAACGTTGTCGGCACTTGTAAATTGTCACCGTCAAAATCATCAATGGCTACCCCCTTCCGTTGTTTTGTGTATTCACAGGCTTGTTCTGGTGCCTCGTATGTCTTCGGCTTTAAATGATAACTGAGAAATTGCAGCTCTTCTCAATGAGTGTCATTTCCCTGGGATTTTTTTTTTTTTTAAGGCACAAGGACTTGTGCTTTTGAACAAGATGGAGTAACAAGGATCAGATTGACCCTCCCACCTGAAACAACCAAAAAATGAACAAAGTTAATGAAACTGGTTTGCAAGATACTGCGTATCAGGCAACAAAGTCAGGTATCCCTGTGAAAACTGAGGTGACACCTATTATTGCCCCAAATTTCTGCTTGGAGAGAGCTTCCATGTCATGCTGCAAGGAGGGGCAAGGCAGGCAAAGTATGGTGGACTCTGTTGAGGAGATGGTGCTGAGTCCAGGGAGAGCAAGGAAGTTAGAGTTCACAGGACCGAGTAATGAAAAGGAAAGAGCTGCATTGAGAGAGAACTCCAAAGATTTGCAGGGGGCCCCTATTGAGTATTCAGGTAAATACTGATGAGTGCTTGAGTATGTAGAAATTATCCGAGGTTGGAAAAAGAAGCCCCTGAAAGGACTAGAATCAAAAGTGCTTGCCACTCTCACAGGGCTGGGAATAATACCTGTTCCCACCAGCGAGGCCGGAAAGCCTCTAGATTTATAAGGTGTTGGATAGAGTAAACATAAAGATCTTGACTGAGTAGTGGGAAATTATTATCCCTATCTCCCCTCAACCTTCTACTGTTTAACATCTTATATTATTAGCTTATAACCTATTTGTGTCTTTATTTAAAGTGTGTTTCTTATAAGTGGCACATAGTGGGGTCTTGCTTTTTTTAGCCAAGCTGACAATATATACCTTTTATTTGGAGTGACTAAACCATCTCCATTTAATGTGATTGTTGACATCATTAAGTTTGGAGCTATCATCTTGCTATTTGTTTTCTATTTGTCCATCCGTTTTTTGTTTTGTCCCTCTTTTTCTCCCTTTTATTGGCTTAATAGAATATTTTTATGAGTCCATTTTGCCTCTTTTGTTGGCTTAGTATAACTCTTTATGTTGTTATTTTAGTGGTTGATTTAGAGTTTATAGTATACGTCTTTAAACGTAACACAGTTTCTATTAAGTAATTTTATAGGTAATATTCTTTACGTATAGTATAACAACTTTACAATTTGCATACCCCCATTCCTCCCCTCCAGATCTTTGTGCAGTTATTGTCATGCGTTTTACTTTAACATATGTTATAAAGCTCACAGGACATCGTTATTTTTGTCTAAATGGTCAATTATATTTTAAAGAGATTGAAGTCATTAGAAAACAATCGTCTATATTTACCCACGTAGTTACCATTCCTTTGTGTAGATCCAGATTTCTGTCTCATATCATTTTCTTTCTGCTTGAAGTACTTCCTTTAACATTTCTTAAATAGTGTAAATCCACTGGTGATGAGTTATTTCAGCTTTTCCATGTCTAAAAAAGAGTTTGCCTTCATTTTGAAAGGTATTTTCACTGGGTATAGAAATATAGGCTCTCAGATTTTTTTTTTGTTGTTTTTTTTTTAAGACTGTCTTCTTGCTTTCAAGGTTTCTGATGAGAAATCTTCCATCATCCTTATCTTTGTTTCTCTGTATATAACATGTCGTTGTTTCTCTTGCTGCATTCAAGATTCTCTCTTCCTCACCGGTTTTAAGCAATTTACTTATGACATGTGTTGGTGTAGTTTTCTTCATGTTCCTTGTGCTTGAGATTCATTGAGCTTCTTAGGTCTGAGGGCTTATAATTTTCATCAAATTTGAAACAGTTTCGGCTATTATTTCTTCAAATATTTTTTCAGTGTCCTCCTCTCTCTCTGCTCATTCAAAGACTCTAATTATATGTGCATTGGGCTGCCTGAAGTGATCTTACAGCTCACTGATAACTCTGTTCTTTTTATTTTATTCTCTTATCTCACTGTGCTTTATTTTGGAGAGTTTGTAGCTTATGTCTTCAGATTCACTACTAGTCTCTTTGCAAATCAGGAGCACATACAAATTGTAAATGTTTAGGATTTTTTGAAGCACCTAATAACAGAGCTTCAAAATATATGAAGCAAAAATTGATAGACCTGCAAGGAGAAATAGTTAAATCCACAAATATAGTTGGAGATTTCAATAACTCTCTCAATAACTGTTAGAACAAATAGACAGGAAGTCATTAGGAGATAGATAGAAAACTTGAAGAACATTATCAACTAACTTGACCAAATAGGCATTTATAGACATTTACAAACACACACACACACACACACACACACACACACACACACGAATACATGACATACTGTATTTTTCCACAAATAACATGCGCTTTCTATGTTTGCCAACCGTGCCCTCCCCCCATGAGGTATTTTTGAAAGTGCCACTATGCCAATGTTTTTTACATGTTACTGTAAAAAAATTAGCATAGTACGCTTAGGAAAATACCTCACAGGGGAGGGTGCGGTTGGCAAACGTAGAAGACGCGTGTTATTTGTGGAAAAATACGGTATATAGACATTTATAGAATACTTCACCCAAAAACAGCAAATTCACATTGTTTTCAAGTGCATATGGAACATTTAACAACATTCTGGGCTGTAAAGCTAGTTTCAACAAATTTAAAAGTATTCATATCATACAAAGCGTATTCTCTGACCACAATGGAATTAAGTTAGAAATCATTAACAGTGAGATTTCTGGAAAATCTCTAAATATTTGAAAACCAAATAGGATATTTCTAAATAACCCATAGATTAAAAAAAAGAAAGAAAGAAAAAAGGAAACTAGAAAATATTTTGAATTGGATACAATTTTTTTCAAAATTAAAATGTGTGGAATAATTCTAAAGCAATAATTAGAGGGAAATTTATAGCACTTAATGCCTGTGTGAGAAAAACAGAAAGATTTCAAGTTAAAGATATCAGCTTCCACCTTAGGACACCAGAAAATATGTAGAGGAAAGGAAATAGTAAAGGTCAGACTGGGAATAATGAGAGAGACTCAATGAAACCAAAACATGATTCTTTGAAAAAATCCATAAAATTGATGAACCTGTAGCCAGACTTATCAGAATAAAAAAGAGAATATACATATTAAAATATCAGAAATGAAAGAAGTGAAATCTGTACATATTATACAGCTATTCAAAGGATATGAGGCATTGGTGGTTTAGTAGTAGAATTCTTGCCTTCTCTGTGGGAGACCTGGGTTTGATTCCAGGCCAGTATACCTTCATGCAAAGCCACCTCCCATCTGTCAGTGGAGGCTTGTGTGTTGCTATGATGCTGACCAAGTTTCAGCCAAGCTTCCAGACTAAGACAGACTAGGAAGAAAGGCCTGACGATCTACTTCCAAAAATCAGCCAATGAAAACCCTATAGATCACAATGGTCTGTTCTGCAACTGACCATGAGATGGCAAAGACTGAACAGCATTTTGTTCCATTGTGCATGGCATTGCCATGAGTTGGGGCTGACTCAATGGTAGCTAACATCAACAACATTAAAAGTATAATAAAGGATTTATGAAATTATGAATAGCTTTATGCCAATAAATTGGATAACTTAAATGAAATGGACAAATTTCTTAAAAGATACATACTACTAAAGCTCATGCAAGATGAAATAGATAACCTGAACACACATATATCTAGTTTTAAAAAATTAAATTTGCACTTAAAAACCTTCCCAAGCCCAGATGGCTCCACCGTGGAATTTCGCCGAATATTGGAGGAAAAGGTAATATCAAGTGTAAAGAAACTTTCAGAAAATTGAAGGGGAGGTAATACCTTCCAGCTCACTCTATGAGGCCAGCATTATCATGATACCAAAACCAGGCAAAAGATATTACAAGAAAATTACAGACCAATAACCCTCATGAACATAGATGCAAAATTTCTAAACATTATTAGTGAATCAAATCCAACAGTATGTACAAACAATAATATATAATGATTAGGTAGATTTCATCCCAGGAATGCAAGGTTGGTTTAGTATTTGAAAAGCAATCAATGCAATTCACCATTTTAGCTGCCTAAAAAAGAAAAACTACACGATTATATCAATATATGAATACTTAAAGGCATTTGACGAAATCTAACATCCATTCCTGGTAAAAATTCTCAGCAAACCAGGAATAGAAGATAATTTCCTCAACCTGATAAAGGGCATCTACATAAAACCTACAGCTAGCATCATACTTAAGATGAATGACCGAATTAATTTCTTATAAGATTAAGAACAAGAGCCCAGAGAGAAAAATGGACATTCCCACCAGACTGAAGGACAGAGTCTCTGTTTTCATTCATCGCTATATCCCCCACCATGTTTTTCACAATGTCTTGCATCTGGTTAACACACAAGAAAGGTTTGATTGTCCTAGGAACCACAGCAGGTCTATTGGCTTCTTGTTCAGTTCTTCCTGCTCTGCATGATTTTGTTTTCCTTTATTCACTTCTCAGCTCTTTGTATTGCAGTGTTGTTGTTTGGTCTGCTGTTGTAAGGTTTCTTTTTCACTCGTTAGATTACTACGCTTTCTACAAGGCTGTATAAGGGAGTGGGCGCTGGGGTGAATGGTGTTTCCACCTTCCTTTCTATTTACCCAGACTTTTGTCTGTCTCTTCTGAACCTGGCTGTTTTTGTTCATCATGTAACCTCTTTCATCCATTCTGCTTTTGAAATCACAAGGTCTTTTTTTCTGCTTCTAGGTATCTGGAAGTTCCTTTTGGTCTTGACTCTTTTCTGATCATTTCTCTTTCTCTAGTCATTGAATGTTATGTTTACTTCGTCAAAAGAATCAAATCGTTTCATTTGTTGTTGTCAGCAGGAATAAAGTGATCAAGTGTGGTATCTAGTATAAACTACTAATTAGTATTTGAGGACTTTCCCCCCACACAAACAAATAAATGTATTAAAGAACACATTGGTGACTCTGGGGGACACTTTTTAAGATCTCCATTTTACTTAACTTTTTTCCCCCTCAATGTTTCTAATTCACTTAATGTCACCAACTCTACCTATCTATACATAGGCTGATCTCATACAGGCATGCAAGGCATAAATTGCCTGTGTATATCTAGCCAAAACCTCTTGATTTCCATTCCTGTTTCTCATCCAATCCCATATTTTAAAATATTAAAGTAACCATACTATGTATCACCTTATTTTGTGTAGGGTTTACTCAGTGGTTTAGATAACCAAGCTTCTCTATCCCAGCCGATTGGGTAACAAGTGGCATTTGCCCAGGTTGTCTGGTAAATTTAATTCTTGCATTTTGCAAACAGCCTTGCTATTTACACATGTTGGCTCTTATTCACGGGATATAATATCCAAGGGAGGTGGTTTCCTGCATCTGAAATTTTAAAATGTAAATGTAAGGCTCTGCAAGGCAGCATGAGGTATGAAAGGCTTTCCAAATGCTAGAAGTGCAAAATGCAGATGGCACCCACATACGCTTGTAATGGCCCTAAACACTCCTGTTTGAGTAAAGGAAAATGGGAGAATCCTGAAGGGTTTTATTGCCTCTCAAAATGTAAATGGGAAATCTGGGTCTAATGACTCTTCACTCATACTGCAGTTCAGCTGGAGAAAAAGAAAACTTATATAAGACGATTTCATTGTAAATAAAATGAATCACTAAGAAATTTTTGTTAAAGGAAGCGGAACAAAAAGACCATACTATAAGCAAAGACGAAAAAAAAAAAAGCTATAAAGATGACCTAGTTTTATTTGAAAGTATTTGTAGCAAAGTAATAGAACACGTGTACTATTCTCAATGCAGATATAAAGAGCAAGAGCCATTAATTTTCCATTAACCTGGTGGATCTTTAGGTGTGTAATTAATGATCTATAGTTATCTGTATCTCCCTGTACTTTGGAAATTGGGAAAATGTCTGGGTTATTCAGGCCCTAAAGCAGTTAATATGAACTCTACAAAAATTGAGGCAAAAAAAAAAAAAAGATTTTGATTAGAGTGATAGTAATAATTGCTTCAGTTCTGCATTTCACAGTGTATGTAGACAGCCTAAGATGGAGAACAGTACAAAATGGCATTTCTACAACTATTAGTGGACTGGGAATATACATTTGTACATAAAAATGTCATCTGATTGTGTATTAAACTGCTATAAAAATCCCAATTCGAAAGAGGAGAAATAAAATAATAATATAACTACTCTTATTTTCTTTATGTCAGATAACTAAAGTAATTGAAAGACTTATGTTTTCTGAGCTAGAGATGATCTCTAGGCTACTTCATAAAACTAAAGATTGTTCCAGAAATATAATGCAGATGGAACCCAAACAGAATCTGTTCCTGGAAAATGCGGAAACCTGGCAATTCTAGTTTGTATAACAAGATGTCTTAACCTCTCGATCTATACATATGGGGATAACGTTCAGGTGAATGTGGAGGATTAAATGAGATAATAGTGAAAACCACTGGCGCACGGCTGTTGTTGTTATTGTGTGTCTTCGAGTTGATTCCGATTCATAGCAACCCTATATGACATAGTAGAACTGCCCCATAGGCTTTCTAAGGCTGTAATCTTAATGAGAGCCGATCACAATATCCTTTCTCCCACAGAGCGGCTGGTAGTTTCGAACCGCTGACCTTTCAGTTAGCAGCCAAGCACTTAACCATTGTGCTACCAGGGCTCTTTTGGTGCATGGTCGTGTACAGTAAATGGTACTGCCTTTACCTGTTACTAAGGCAGAGAGGGAGAAAGAACATAGTAAGCTTTAGAAACACCGTTAGGTTTGGCACTAAATGCTTTCCTCTCTGTGCTGAAATAGTATAATGGTGATTAGGTATGAATCAGAGATGACCAACAAAGAAGCTTTCCCCTAGAAACCCTGTCACTTAATCGCTCGCTCCTCAATAGCCAAGGACACAGCTGGAAAGTCCATTTGGTTTTCTCTGTAAGGAATGCCGGTGTATTTCCCGGTCTGTTCAGCCCTTGCTAATCCTTCTTTGTTGGAATATCTAATTCGTTAGAATTTGTTTTCCTCTTAAGTCTGTGTGGTTATCAGTTCTCTTTTATTTAAAAATCTGACTTTTGTAAATTGGGTCTATCACATTATGGAAAGTGGAAGTGCCTTTGTATGCTGAAAAGGGACTAAGGAAACTAGTAAGTGCAGCCCTCCCATAATACTTTGTTTATACTTCTGCTACAGCTCTTATCATAGTGTGCCTAGTATCTTGATCATTTGTGTACACGTCTGAATTTTCCAGTAAATTGCAAGTTCTCTGGATGCAAGGTTGGTGTCTTCTTTGGTTTTGTGACCTCCAGAGTTTAAGTACCTGACATATAGTAGATATTCAACCCATCTTTGTTAATTCACTAATTTACAAAGACTCTAAGAGATGCCATATATGTTTTTGCCTGTCAAATTAATTGACATTAAGAAGAATGATAAAACCAAATCAAACCCACTGCCATCAAGTCATTTCCGATTCATAGCCACCCTATAGGACAGAGTAGAACTGCCCCATAGGGTTTCCGAGGTGCGCATGGTGGATTTGAACTGCTGACCTTTTGGTTAGCAGCCAAACTTAACCACTGCACCACCAGGGCTCCTAGTAATTGGTGAGGCTGCAGAGAAATTGGGTGGCTGTAGTCTTATTGTCATTGTTATTTTTAATGGCAGGTGAGTATAAATTGGGCCATTTTCCTGTGATACATATTGAGAGTATATACAAAAGTCTTAAACATTTGCATGTCTTTTGGCCCTTCAGTTCTAGCATTTTTTCCATGGAAAATAAATAAGGTTGTTTATAACAATTCAGATGCAAGTTTGTTCACAGAAGGGTTGAATATAATAGGAAAAAATCTAAACCACTGAAATAGAAAATAATAGGGAATTGGTTAAATAAACTATGCAATATCCATACAAGGAAGTACGTTATGCAGCTGCTAAAAACAATGATGTAGAACCACATTTATTAAGACAGAGCGACATTCCCTATAGACTTGTAAGGAAGACAGTTGACAAAATAGTACAATTCCATTTTCATTATACATATGTCTATCTTTATATATCTATCTATACATATCTATATATAAGTATTGAATGACCATATACTAAAATGTTAATAGTGTTTCTTATTGGATGGTATGATTATGTTTTTAATTTTCTTTTTTCTGCTTATTGGTGTCTTCTAATTTTTCTGAAATGAACAGGCAGTACTTGTGTTAAATTTATTTCTAAATGAATACAAGGAAGGTAGGAAAAATGCTTGAACAAATGAGTAATTACAAAATACTTATTAAAAATTTCATGCCGATTCCATCCCTGAGGGCTGAGACCCAAGCCACTGAAGTGCAAATGAGGATATGAATTTTAAAAAGGGTGATGGAGGTCATCCGAGTTTTTCCATTTTAAAGAGAACTGACATGGAAATAGGACATTGTTTTTCATTTTGGATAAATAAAAATTTACAAGAACATAAGTAAATATGTGGCACAAATGGTATTAAACATAGCCTTAGGTAGTTAAAAATTATTTCTCTGTTATTTGAATATGCACAGTGATTTTAAAAAAAAATCCTCAGGTAACCAGATTGTCTTATTGTTTTCTACAGTAAATGTTTCTCCCTTTTTTTTTCTTAACATACGAAAGTCTGGTTTTAATATCAGAATACGTAGAAGCAATCAGCATGGCGATTTGCCCATGGCCTACTCAAAGCACACACAAATTCTTTGTTTGCTAAGTGATTTAGCCTCTGATGTCTTTGTAAAAATTTGAGAACTGTAGCTCAGCCTATAATAACAGTGCTACATTTCTTCATTAAAAGATAGAACTACTCTATTTCATTTTCTAGAAATTCCACAGAAATAACAATGTTTTAGCACGTTGGCGTCTGCTTTAAAGGTAGATTTGCATTAGTTCTTAAGAAATGAGAGTTTAAAATAAACTTAATTTTAACTGCCTGAGAGGAGATGGTTTGTGTTAAGGGAAGAAATTGAAGACACCTGTAGTGATAAGACATGAAGTAGAGAAGAACAATACAATTGGAATCTTGCTCTAATATTTCTCTCTTGTGTAGAAGCCAGTATAAGCTAAGTCCATCTGGAGGTACTAGAGGGTCCAAAGTATTTCATTTATAAGGGTGATTTACCTATATAGTAGCCCCATGACAGAAATCTGAAGGGCAAATTTGTATTTGGGAAATGCAATTTTAGAACACTCTCTGCTCTTTTTTCACTTTGCTGCCTTTCACCTTTTCTTTTTCATTGTTCTTTCGTTTCGTTTCCAGGGCTTGCTAATGCTGGCATTAGCAGCAATAGTTATGCAGATCACATCAACTGCCGATAACGCTAAGGACAGCAGTTTGTGTTTCCATAGGTACTGAAAAACCTGCAGAATAGAAGGGCTTATAAATTCGGCCTAAAGAAACACTTAGGCTTGATACTGTCACATACTCAAAGCAAATATATTTTCTCTTTGAATTATCTGAACTATCATAATAATCATCCTGCTTTATTATTTTTCATGGCACTTAGTACCTCCACTCATATTCTATATGTATTCATCTATTTTCTTTGTTGTTTTTCTCTTCCCACGAAAACGTGAGCTCCGTTAAAAAAAAAACAAGTAACAGTTGCCATCCAGTTGATTCCAACTCTTGGCGACCACATGTGTTGCAGAGTAGAACTGTGCTCCATAGGGTTTTCAGTGGCTGATTTTTCAGAAGTAGATCACCAGGCCTTTCTTCCAAGGTGACTCTGGGTGGATTAGAACTCTCAGCCTTTTGGTGAGCAGCTAAGCTCATTAACCTTTTGTACCACCCAGGCACTCTGTAAGCTCTATGAGTCCAGGGAATTTGACTTGTCCTTCTCTTTTATCCCTAGCACTTAGAAAGTACCTGGCTTATATAGGCGCTCAATAAATATGTGTTCAAATATTTGGAAATGCATAGTGGTGATGGTTGTACAACATTATGAATGTAATTAATGTCAGTGTCAACATGTAAAAATGTTGAAATGGCAATTTTTTGTTATATATATAGTTATATATGTGTGTATATGTGTGCATATATATATTTTTTTCTCACCTCAGTGAAAAACCATTGTGAATGCTCAGTCTATCCCATTTGATGGTAGCTCAGGTGATCAGAAAATGATGCAAATGATATTAAGGTCTATGTTCTACTTCCTTTTTCCCAAATATTTATTGAACACTTGCTCTGTTTCTGTCCATGTGCCAATTGCTGGGGATACAAGGATGAACAAAACAGTCATTGATCTAGAGGAGCTCACACTCTGAGAAACAAATGCATAAAGAACGCAGTGCATTATGGGTGAAAAAAGGGATATGCCAAGAGGGCCATGGGAGTACAAAAGAGTGTGTGATTAAATCTGGTTCTGGGGCTGGGATCAAGATAAATGAGACATGGTCCTTGTCCTCAAGGAACTCAAAATTGAATGAGGAAGAAGATAGACACATAATTATAATATAATGCACTGTATGTTATAGTGGAGATATAAATCAACTGCTGTGAGCATATCAAGGAAATAGCAATTAGTTCTGCCTGTAGAGTTAGGGAAAGGCTTCATGAACAGTTGGCCTTGGATTCATTATGTAAAATGGCAGTGGAGAGTAGGATGGGAATGAAGTATGAGCAATGTATAGACGTTAGAGTAGCTGCAGAGTAGTGCAACAGAAAGGAGTTGCAGAAATACAAGCTACAAGGATAGAAGCTAGATTATGAAAGATCTGGTACGCTGTTATTATAATATAAATACTGTGGCTATTGAAGATTTAGGTGTCTATTTCTGTCTGGTCTCAGTTCTGTCAGTTGACCTTGGTGGTGTTCATCCTAGATTGGTTTAGCTCTGGGAAATCAAATTTATACCACCAAACACAGAGCAATATTTAAAGACAATTTATTCATTTGCAATGATAAATGTTTCTGCAAAAAGGATTGGAATACTTGTTTTCACCTCTCACTTGGGAACTCACAATAGGAACACAAGTTTGCTTGGATGAATGAAAAGGTAAAGGAAGTTGTCATTAAGGATTTAAATCTGTAATACCAAAAAAAAAAACCCAAAACACAAAAAAAAAAACCAAACTGATTGCCATCGAGTCGATTCCAACTTGCAGGGACTCTATAGGACAGAGTAGAACTGCCCTATAGGATTTCCAAGGAATGGCTGGTGAATTCAAACTGCTGACTTTTTGGTTAGCAGCCAAGCTCTTAACCACTGCGCCACCAGAGCCCCAAATCTGTGATAACCAAGTGAAATAAATGCTCTTCTTACAAGGATGTACCTAGTACACAGACCTGGGCTAACCCTAGGCACGATTGTGAGGGAGCCCCAGTTTTGGCTTTGGACTGAGTTTAGTAACTTAATCTGATCATTGGTCTCCTGTTTCCCATCTAGTACCTAATCCAAGAGTCTGCACCGCATTGCTCTATAAATCAGAAAGACTTTCAAACATTAGAAGCTTTTACTGCTTTGTATAGACAATTCCCACTAGAGCTATGAGAGGACCTAAGGTATTCATCCATCAGTTATTTTAGTTTACTCTCAATTCAAAGTATCTCTTGTGCTTTAAGGTAATAAAAATTAAATATCAAGCAAATAATAGATAATCTAAACCATAGCCAAAAACATATATCTTTGACTTTGAATTATAAAAATCAGAATTTGTCTATTATAGCATGGAATTCAGCACCTGAAACTGAAATCAATATATGTCAAAAATTAAAAACGGCACCAAAGTCAGTTCAATAATTGTAACTGAAGCCAAATTACAGAATTATGTAAGGGCATTGGAAAATAACCACTCCAGAGGTAAAAGAGAGAGGGAGAAAGAAAAAAGACAAATTTGAGTTGGAAGGAAAAGGAGCCATGTTTGAAAAAAGGAAATAATAATCTTTTCAACTTTATTATAGGCCAGATGATAGAAATTAGCTCAAAAATGGCCATTTGAGGCAATAACTTTGTGGCTATTAGTGATAGATTTTTTTTCTTCCCTCATTCTTCCTTTATTTTTTTAAGGACAAGCTAAAGTGCAATATCACTGAGGAAGCGGGGGTGAAAAGTTGAATGAGGAACAAGGAAAGAAATGCTCTCTATCCTCCCCAGAAAGTACGACATTGCCTCAGGTCTATAAATGTTTGAAAGCCACATTTATGTGGGAAGTTTTGAATAGCCTTTCTCAGAAGAAATTCTGTCCTCTTAACCAGATATTTTTCAGCCTATCTGACATTTATTACTTAGTCTGACATTATTTCAAATACCCAGAAGGAAAGATGAATGTGGGATCCAATTCATAAAGAACTTTTGAAGAAATAGAAAGGCATTGTGACCTTTCTAGACCATTTTGATGTTGATTTTCTCTGTCTTTTACCTCAGCCTCCAGTTAGTGAGCTTGCCCTACGCACTGTAGAATGATTTAGTGTAAGTTTCATTAAGAAAGTGACGAACAATTAATAACAAAATCTCCTCTGTTGGGTGTCTTTTCTATGGCACAGTTGCTAGAGAGGAAGCTTAAGCCTAGAGAAACCGCATTGGAAAGTTCAGCATGTGACTGTACGAAGCAAATTGTTGATAACTCAAGTTCATGGCTCTCTATGGTTGGATCATACCCCTGGTGTTCTGCTGTGCTCTTTCCTATACAGCCTTTGGTAATTTTTTCAGTGAGCATATATGAAGTGCCTGCTGTATATTTGGTAACTGGAGATACAGAAATGAACAAGATGTCACGTCTTCCCTCATGGAGCTGATGGTATAAGAGGGAATGTGGACAAGAAAACCAGCAATCACAATATAGTATCTTTAAGAGGTTTGAGAGATATAGGGCTCTATGGAGACACACAGGAGGACAATTAACTCATTCTTGGTGGAGGTTTAATAAATAAGATGCCACTGGAGCTGAATCAGATAGGAGTTTGGGGTGAGAAAGGTATTCTAGGCAGAAGAAACTACGTATGTAAACGCATGGACATGTAAGACAGCATGCTGCACACAGGAACTTCTGATATCTTATACGACTAAAAGGTAGGGTTTGAGTTGAGGAAATGGCTGGAGGTGAGGTCAGAGTGGTAGATAGGGGTTAGTTACACCATTGCAGCATCATATATGTCGTTCTTGGAAGTTTGAGATAAAGCCACAGATCTACCTTTAGGAGGGCAAGGCTTTACATTTTATTTTTGGTGGTATTCATTCATAGATTTGCATGATACAGGGACTTTTTCTTCATTTGGTTTGATCTTTGGATGCGATCCTGTAGTTGTAGCCTTTTACATAGCAGGCACTTTCAAACCTTCATTGACTTTGAACTTTTGACAGGCCAGTTGGCTGAAATTATGACCCTGAAATAGAGTAAACATAATGGGGTTAATAGGTCTGGTTTGGAAAATGTCCTTTGCAGCATTAGCACTGGGTCCTAAGAAACAGCCAATCTGCTATATTGTAGCTATTGTTATAGGGTTGCTATGAGTCAGAATTGACTTGATGGCAATGGATTTGATTAAAGCGTGGGTATAGTGCTAATGGATCCCTGGTGCCGCAGTGGTTAAAAGCTATGGCTGCTAACCAAAAGGTTGGCAATTTGAATCCACCAGCCACTCCTCATAACCCAATTTGATCAGTTTGCCCATGCTAATCAAAATCAGAAAACTCTAATCTTTCAGAGGTCCAGTTTCTTAATTTATGATAAGAATTGTATCCAGCAGTATAGCTGGCGCCAGTCTTTTGTACAGGGCACACACTTCTGGTTGGCAAGTTCACTCTGGAGATGAAATGATATATCAGAATATTACTTTGTGAGCATAGAGTTAGAATAAATGAATGTGATTCTCAAGGACATTTCCATCGAGCTATGGTGGCCTAACAGATTGCCCTTCTCCACTCAGAAATATTTCTCTCTCAGAAACACTTCAGAGAATTGCTATTTATTTTTAGAATCAAAGCACTGATTCTCCTGGACAGAGCACGTTGACACATTCTCACACTTTGGCTCTTCCTAGAATCCATGCAAAGACTCACCCACTCGCACTTGTTATGACACTGCTTGTCACAGCCTCGCTTACATTAATCATAGCTTGGTCTTCTTTATGGAAACAGAGTTGACATTAGAAACTCATCAGCTTCACATTTACAAACCATCTCTTAGGGTGGAAAGACTTCTGTAAGTGGCCTGCTTTATCCATTACTCTGCTTGTTTCACTTTTAGAAAATAACAATTTCTAGTCTGATTGCCACATTCTTGGAAATAGTCCCCATTTTTAACCTGTCGCACCCCTAGATCCTTGTGTACTAACTTAGCCAATTAACCATCACAGATGGTTGAGCAGGAAGGGATCATGAAAAGTTCCAGTTCAGTAGTTTGAAAACATTTTTAAAGCACTAAAACTCTTTGCCAAATAAAATTTTACCAAGAAAACATATAAAAATATTAAAACAGGGCTCCAAGGGAACACTGATCTATTTTGAACTACTCCTTTTACAGATGGGGAAATTGATGCTCATAGAGGAGGTGTGATTTAACTAGGATAGCACAGCTGGTCAGTAGCATATTGAGAACTGTAAGGTAGATCTGATTCCTAGTCAAGCATTGTTTTTACTAAATCATTTACTACCCATAAAACATGTACAAGGACAGGGATGGGCAAGCAAACTGGTAGCTGCATGGAGTGATATCTGCAAGGTATTTCTTGACCATTTGGCTAGGAAATTCCCCCTTGAAATCTTCAAACACTGTTTCTATGAATCAAGCAAACAAAAATGGCCATTGGGAGGAATCATTTTGTGCTGTTGGAAATTCCCACTAGTGCCCCTGAATATCAATATTTTTCCTGACCATTTGTGTTACTCAAGCAGCCTACTCTAGTATCATTTATTTACAACTATATCATGCTTTTAAAAAATACATGTTAAATATTATCAACATGAATATAGATTATTTATAAAGTATTATCCATTTAACATATTAAAACCTCTACTAGAAATTATTGGAACTCTAATATAGAATACATGTAATTGTACAGGGGGCAGTTGATACATATTTGGAGTATTGTCAGAGGAGATTTTTATTGTTGCATGGGAGCAGTTTGAGCTGGATGGATTTTAGGGGTTCTTTACACCTTTAGGTGGAAAGTGTTTATTCTTCTTTAGGTTCTGTATTTTGAGTTGGCCCCTGATGTCTAGGTGGGGCTAACCCTAGAAGGTAGGTAGAAAGTTATGAGCAACATTTTGGAGTTCCCTTTGAGCATAGTGGCTATCTTACCCTGGCTGTCGGGTCAAGAAAGGATCTTAAGAACTATAGTTTAATAAGTTTTTCATTGTGAGGTAGAATGGAAGTAAGATTGCCCTGTTTAGGTGGTACAAGCATGTATCTTGGAATCAGGAGAATGCAGGTCCTCATTCTGATGCATGGCTGTCTAGCTCAGTGACCTTTGTAAGTCATTCACATACTCAATGCACTGGAGTCCCTAGTGTTGCAAATGGTTAATGTGTTTGGCTGCTAACTAGAAGGTCGGCAGTTTGAGTCCACCCAGAGGTGCCTTGGAAGAAAGGCCTGGCATCTACTTCTGAAAAATCAGCCATTGAAAACCCCACAGAATGCAGTTCTACTCTCCTACACGTGGGGTCGCCATGATTTGCAATTGACTAGATGGCAACTGGCTACTCTATGCATTATGCTTGGTCTTGGGCATACAGAGAAAAAATAAAGTGGTCCTTATTCCCATGGAACTCAGGTCTGGTAGAGGATGAACTGCGTTGTAAAAAAGTATGATTACATGTCTAAGTGCTATGATAAGTGTGTTAAGGATACAGACATAGGGAGATCACTTAACCTAAATTAGAAAGAAAAAAAAAAAAGCCAGGAGTTTCCTGCAAGAAATGGCATCTGAGCTGAATTTTGAAGGGCAGGATTAGAAAAGTTTCCCAGTAAGAAGGTGAAAGGAGCACATCTTAGGCAGTCTAGACACTGGCAAAGATGCACAGCTAATGGAGAGCGAGGTTTGGCAAATGAAACGAGTTCAGTATTGTTGAAATACATGGTTTGCTGGAAATAGGGTGCGGTGACCAGAGAGAGGGGGCAAGTCATGAAGGCCTGGACTAAAGAATTTTTAATTTATCCTAAAGGCAATGGAGGATCACTGAAGAGTTCTAAAAGTAGGGGCATGACATGATCAGAGTTGCCTTTGAGAAAAATCAAGCTGATAGCCATGTAGGGGATGGATTTGAGGAAGGCAAGACAGAGGTGAGGAAGACTGAGAAGAGGGCATTGCATTGTATAGTGAGATGATGGCGTCCTGAACTGAGACAGTGAAAATGCAGGGGAAAGATGGATTAAAATGATATGTAGATGGGAGAACTGAGAGTCCTTGGTAGCTCATGTCTAGTTAGGGCTGACCCTAGAAGGTAGGTAGAAGGAAATGAGCCAAACTTTAGTGTTCCCCTTGGGCATAATGATTATCTTACCGGGACTGGCTGTTGGGTCAAGCACGGAGCTGATGGGTGAGGGAGAGCTCTTGGATTTTTGGTTTAGGTAATGGCAAGTCCTAGCTCCTGTTTAGGGCTCAATATCTTCCTCTGGAAATGAGAGGGCAGAGTAAGATTATTTTACTAAATCCCTAGTAGTTCTGACATAATCTAGTTCTCTGACATTTTATAAATGTAATCAACTAATATTGAACACTTGCTAGTCAAACAGAACATATGGATGACCTAATATCTAAGCTGTGGTACCCATATGCTGACTGTGCTACCATTTTTAGCTCTTGCTCTTCAGCCCAGCCATGTGCCCTTCCCTCAGTCCCTACCACTCTCGTATATGAAGATGACTACCTGTATGTTTTCCTTTGCATCTATGGCTGCTGGCTTTTCATTCGCTTAGTAAATTCTCTTTGACTGCCTACTGTCCTACCCACTGGGGATACAAAGATAAAAGTCCCTGTTCTCAAGTGGGAGACAAACAAACAGGTAGCTAGACAGTGGCAATGCATTGGATAAGCGCTTGGGGAGTAGGATGAATGGGGACAGAGAAGGCTATCTAGTTGCATGGGAAATGAAAGGGTGTTGGTCAGAGCTTAAGAAGGTGAAGCCTGAGGTAGACTTAGAAGGTAGAGAAGGAGAAAGCAAAAGCCAGATGAGGTGGACGAGGCAGGGTGTTCCAGGCAGAGAGAGCAGCACATGGGACAACTCAAAGATTTGCTGCAAAAGAGCACGCATTGTGCATACAGGGACCTGTAAGTAATTAGTTATCCAGTTTCTGCAAGTCAGTCAGCACTTTGAAGCTCCTTGTTCTATGCTTGATCTTGGGTAGGATAGAAAAGAAATACAGAAAGTTTGTAACTCATGCGTGGCTTGTGTTTCAAAATTATGTGTGCAAGTCAGCTGTTCGGAATGTGGAATACATTTTTTCCCACAGAAAACAATGGTCTCCATGGTAATTAGGTTCCCAGGCCAACCCATAAAAGCCTATGTAACCCATAATGTATCTGAAGGATCATACTGTATTAATAATACCATAGATGCTAATGACCATGTGAAGCTGTGCTTCTGTGGGAAAATCCAGTGCATGTTTCAGCCGTGGATTCCAGAAACATTTTCTTTCCCACTGAAGCTTCAGTAAGTGTATGAAGAGACCCTTTCATTCCCACCCAACCCCCAGGTAGTAAATCAGTGGGCCCAGGAACTTTCTCAGCTCCAAGTTGCTACCAGCGTCTCATGGAAATGGGGAGAGTATATAGCAGAGAGAGGGAGGGAGACAGGTGCTTCAGCAGAGGGCAAAGATACGCATACCTATTGCCATCAAGTCGATTCTGACTCATAGTGACCCTATAGGTCAAGGTAGAATTGCCCCGTGGGTTTCCAAGACTGTAGTCTTTACGGAAACAGACTGCCACATCTTTCTCCTGCGTAGTGACTGGTGGGTTAGAACTGCTGACCTTTTAACTAGCAGCTGAGCACTTAATGACTGCACCACCAGGGCTCCTGGAAAAAGGGTAGGGGGAAGAAAATAGAGAAAAAGAAGTCATCAATAATGGTAGAGGGGGCAATGGAGACCGGAACAAAAGCATGGCTTATAAGGTATGTCCTGGCTCAGGGTGGGGAATGGGGAATGAGAGAAGGAATTGGCAGTTACCGTGTTTCAACTGGGTTTCAGCATGCCTAAGGCACTTTACACACATCTTTTTCAATCCTTAAAAGGAATGTCTTATTATTTCTGTTTTCAGGGGATGAAACTGAAGTACAAAAAAGTTAAGAGACTTCCCACAGTCACACAGCAAACAGGTGGCAGAGCTGGGGTTCACAATCAGATCCCATGAAGTTACTACAATGCACATGTTTATTAGTATGAAATATTTGCACTCTGGGGATACCTTCTCATTTTATTGCTGAGAAAATTGAGGTAAAAGCTGTAAGAGTGATTCTTTCAAGATAACACCACTAAGTAGTGACAGCACCAGAACTAAAACCATGGTGTCCCAACTCTTAGCCCAGTACAGTTCATTGCCTGGAGTACCTACTGTGAGCAAGGTAGTACCTTAGGCATCATGGGTTATATATGTCCTTCCAGGCCATGAGCTCACTGTTTAATGCTTTGGGATTTGTCTGTTTCATCCAAGTAGACTAAGGCAGCCTGTGGCAAGTGCCAGAATAGAAGCCTAAACACAGTAAATTGGAAGTAGATGGAGACCATAATTCTGACTCAAGGGATTTGAAATGGCTTGTAGAGGAGGGGGTGGTAATATCTGGAGTTGGGTCTTGAAGGATGGATAACAAGTGATAGATAAGTAGATCTGAGGAGACGGCAATCTAGGAAAAAGAAACCGGCATGAGCACATCGTAAGTATAGCTCCCTTTTATTGAGCACCTAACTCTGTAAGGCACTGGGTTATGTGTTCTATGTAAATTATCCCATTTATTCCTCACAGTAATTCTATGAAGTGTGTACTACTATTATCCCCATTTTATAGATAAGGAAACTAAGACTCAAAAGAGGTTATTTTTTCAAGGCTCCACTCCTATTATGTGATAGAATCTGGAGCCTACACACTTAGTCTACACACTTATACACAGTATAATGGGACATGAAACTGGGAAGGTTGGCTACAGTGCCTTATGAAGGGCTTTGACTGCTATGCTGAGGATTTTGGACTTTGGTCATCGGCTCCCAACACCATCTAAAAATTTTTGCGGTGAGGAAGTGTGATTTTATCTGAAGGTACTGTTCTGTCCACTTTCCCACTGCATGAAACCGATAGAGAACAATAGAAAGCTATCCAGGGAAAAAATAATTGTCAGAAAATGAGTGATGGACTATGAATTCTATGGGTAATGCGAGAAGACGCCATTGTTGACTAGATTTACGAGGGAGTGCTTCATCAAGAAAGTAGAACTTGTGATGGGCTGAGATAGGATTTGCATAGGGGAGGTGTGGGAGGTTCAGGGCATTCCAGGAGATGAGAACGACTTGTAGAAAGGCACAAAAAAGGGAACAAATGGCATGTGGTTTGTGGGACATAGTCCTCCTTGGCTGGAGTAGAGTGAAGTGTGAAAGAGGATAGCAGAAGATAGGTTGTAAATGCTACATAATGAATTGACTTGAGGGTTGAGATGAGGATACTAACTTAGGGTCACATTGTTATGTCACTTTTCATAAAGGTAAAGGACTTCAGGTGTTAACAGTGCTTGAGTTTCATGCATTTATTTAGGGGTTAAACACTGATCAGTGTGTACTCGGTACTCTATTGATTGTGTAAGGAGCCCCTGGCCTTAAAGAGCTTCTCCAGAAACCAAATAGTCATGTTTGAAATGTCATAAAAATGTATGAAAATAACATATATAAGCATGAATGATGTATTTGAAGCTTAGTATAAACTAAGGGCCAAGTAGCAAAGGCACTATTTTGTTTGAAACAGAGTTGGGCAAACAGATAGGAGGGTTGGTATGCTGAGAGCACAAGTAGAGGTTTGTCCTTGAGCAGGAGGGAGGGATACTTCTTCCTCTGAGTTGGGAAGAAAAGAAGTAAGGAGGGGAGCTGAGAGAGGTTAGTTGCAGGAGGTGAGTTCTAACATTGGTTTTAAGGAAGAGAAGGAATGTTCCTTATTGTAAATATAAACACTTAAATTAGTTGTTTGCTTTGTGATTTTTAAAGCTGTGGTGAAGTTTGTCCTATTTTATTTTTATTTTCTGAGAGGTAAAATTAGGTTTTAGATGATACACTAAATGTAGAATATATGTCACTGGCACATTTATTTTTATTTTTATTGTAGTTTAGATGAAGGTTTACAGAACGAATAGTTTCTCATTAAACAGTACACATACTGTTTTATGACATTGGTTAACAACCCCACGATATGTCAGCACTGTCCCTTCTCGACCTTGGGTTCCCTATTACAAGCTTTCTTGTCTCCTCCTGCCTTCTAGTCCTCCCTGGGCTTTTGTGCACATTTTAAAGGTACGTCCGTTGAGAGTTTGTAGTTCCTGCCGAGTTTATAGACTTTTATTGAACCTTCATTGAAACAAGTACCTTCACTTCCTGGCCGCTTTATTTATTTATTTATTTTAGCAACTGAAATACCATAGGGACTCCATGACTGAGCAATTTCTAGATTCGGAAGTTTATTATTATTAAAAGAAAAGCTGTTTCTCAAGTTCCCCGAGCATTGATCAACACAGTGTTCTTTGAAATCAATTGAAGTTATAACGTGGGGATCACAGGGCAGTTCTCAGCATCTGGAATTATTTGAGCCTTGCTGTAAGTCTGAATGCTGATGCATTTTTTTTTTTACAAAGAATATTTCCATTTTAGATGTAAAAATCATAGGGGTATTCAACAGAAAGAAAACAAAGCAGGAATGATGATGGGGCTACATGGAGGCATTTTCATATTATTACCTACAGCCACCCATCTATTCATGAACTTACTCTTTCGGTGATTTACTGAGTGCAGCTCTATGATACATTGCTAAGAGCTGCAGGGGCTGCAAAATAAACACAACATTTTCCCTGTCCTTAAGGGGCTTATAGTTGGAGTTATATATTACTTAAATAAGACTGTATGTCATAAGGCAGTTGCAATTTGGAGAGGGAGACATCGTTGTGACTTGGAGTGGCTGATGGAAGTTTTATAGAAAAAGACCTTGTGATGAACCTTGAGGAATAGGTAGAAGTTGAAAAACGTGAGAATTAAAATGAGGAGCCCAGGATGAGTAAGTATGCAGAGGGAACACTAATCATATTTTCTTCAGGGGACAGTGAAGAGACAGAACTGGCTATAGTGGAGGATTGTGTGAAGGTGTAGCAAAAGATGATTTTGAAAAAACCTATTGGGGCCAGCCTGTGGAGGGCCTTACATGTCAGACTAAGGAGATTGGACTTTATCCCTTAGGCAGTGGAGAGCCATAATACTGTCTTTAGTACCTTATCCCTCAGACAGATATTAGACTAAAGATTAATTGTATCTTTATATATATGTATCATATCACAGAGCACCAAGGGCTGGTATTTAACTTTGCAGTATAAGTTAAGTAAGATCTTGAATCAAAAAGCACAGGGGATGGTACTATATGAGAAAAGGAATGGAAAAAGCATCATTAATATTCATACCCTATCACAGTCACAGTTGCACTTAACTTCTTTGTTCTAGTCTTAATCTACTTTAAATATTTTTAGCATTAACTACACTATGTAAATGATTCTAATGAAAAGTTAGGACCATTGTGCACTTTGTGTCAAATTTTCAGACAAGATATGAATCCTCCTTTAAGTGGATCAGTTAAGAAGGAATGGTGCCTTAAAATTGTCATAGCAGGATGACTAGTACCAAATTGAGGGCAAATTAGGTGAATCAGTATTATAAAAAAAAAATCCAATCTACCCCTACTGTGGCACACATTTCCTCTTCAAGATCAATGAGGCATTAAAGGCTCAAGCAGAAAAGTGTGGCGTTTTGCTTGGCAGCCTGCTCAATGATTTGACGTGCCAGTAAGTAGAGTGAGTCTGTGTCTATATAATGTTGATTTCCCTGTTTTGTGCTGAGGAAAACTGAGAATTTTGGCCCACTATCCAGGTAGTTCTGGATATTTCCAAATACTTAATACCTAACAGGCAGCTTTTTTTTTTTTTTTTTTTTTTTGCTAGATACCTTTGTTTTAGTTAGATGCTTGACATTGTATAGACAAATCTCTATTCATGATGAGGGAACTTTCTCAGTTTCCACATTTCTTGTGGAATTTTTTGTGAACTTTGAATCTTGGTAGAAGTATACCAATGTTAGGAAACTGCTGAAAATTCACTTTTGGTCCCTCTCATTCCATCCCATTCTCTTTAAAATGCAGCTGTCTATTAAACAGGCAATGACATATTATTCAAAGGAAAGGCACATGCATACCCAAGAACAACCCATTTGGTGGTCTGCTCACTGAAGGATTTATATCACTCTAGGAAACTGCCTACTCTTTTCCCTGTCTGACTTGCAAAGCACAACATTTAGGACTGTACTCCAGAAGGTGACAGATTTTCCACATTATATTCACATGAAGTTTTTAACCTCTTAAAAAAACATGCATAATAAAGCCTTAGATGGAGGTTCTTACACGTTCCTAATTCCGTGACGGTTATAACTCTGTCCCTTCTACTTTGAATGTCCAAGATCTTCCTCTTTGTCTATCCAAATCCCATCCATCATTTAAGGCCCTGCTTGGGTGCCACCTTCTTCAAGAAGCTTTTTACTAACTATGCCAGAGGGAAGAGATGTCTTCCTCTGAACTGGCACCTTGTTGACAAAATTCATATGGTACTTATCAGATTAATTTGATTAGGTTTTATCTGTCTTATAGGATAAATTCCCAGAGAACAGAGACTATGTCTTATATATCTGTCTATCCCGCACCCCCCCACAGAGCCCGCACAGTGCCTAGCACATAGAATGACCTCAGAAAATAGTAATTGGATGAATTCATGCATGCTATATATTTAACTATAGAGTTTTAAGGGGGAAAATGATATCTTCAAGTTGTTAAGCGTATAGGGGAAACTCTCATTGTCATTGGGTTGATTCTGACTCATTATGACCCTAGAGGACAGAGTAGAACTGCCCCATAGGTTTTCAAGCCTGTAAATCTTTATGGAAGCAGACTCCTACATCTTTCTTCCATGGAGTGGCTAGTGGGTTCAAACTGCCTACCTTATGTTTAGCAGCCAAGCACTTAACCACTGCACCACCAGAGCTCCTTATAGGGGACACTGGGAAAGACAATTCAATTATTGTATTTTTAGGCAAATAACACGTCTTCTGTGTTTGTTTGCCAACTATGCCCTCCCGCCATGAGGTATTTCCATAAGCGTGCTATGCTATTTTTTTTTTACAGCAACATGTAAAAAAAAAAATGGTAAAGCAGCGCTTATGAAAATACCTTGTGGGAAGAGGGAGCAGTTGGCAAACAAACGTAGAAGGCGCACATTATTTTCGTAAAATACAATAATCAGATCAGGGCTTCTGGAGTGAGTCTTCCCTGGAATGAGTTTGAGGAAGCATAGCTGAATTGAAGGGTCAATCTTGCTTTTGGAAGTTTGGAGCAGGTAAACCTGATTTTGGGGTAGAAAAAATTGTTTCAATTCAGTAAACATTTATTGAGTCCATCTTTCCTGCCAAACACTGTGTTAGTATTGGGGGATAGAGAGATGAATAAGACAGAATTACTGTATTTAAGATGATTCAAGTCTATTCTTGTGGGGTTAGGGGAGGTGAGAAGTGTCAAAGAAAGTGAAGAAAAAGCCATTCTACATTACTGATGCCAGTTAGACATTGAGACCAGCTAAAATGAAAGCAGACCCTTGAAGGCCTTGTTTCCTACCTTCCTGTTGCGTATTCTTGGCTGCTTTTGATAATTCCAAAGGCACACTAAAGTAGAGCAAGAACAGTCAACCAACTATCATAAGATGATATACAGACTGGCCTTCTTGTCAGAAAAGTGGCAGTCTTTTCACCTGTTAAGCATTGGTGCCTCTCCCTACCATCTGGATGTAATGTCAAGAATATGGCTACTACACCCAAAGAACAGAAAGGACATTCTCATATCAGAAAAAGGCCAGAGAGGATGATATCTGGAGTTTCACATGCTCGTACATATACAGATACATACACATACCACATTCACACGTCTACATACCACATTCACACATACACATACCACATTCACATATACACACACCACCCTCACATATATATGCTGACATTCCCCAGAACATACTGGCACACACATTGACACACACAGACACAAACACTGACAAACACACATGTACACATACACATATTCGCACACCAGAAAGCCCTGAACCCAGCCACTGGCTCCTGCTATTTTCTGTCTTCCATAGGGTTTGGTGCTAAGGTCATTGTATAAGGCTCAGTTTAATGGCCCACTTCCTGCCCCTCAAATGACACCTTGTTTGTAGAAGAGTTGGACATATCAGTTCTCCCTAGGAATCTCCTCCCTGGAGACTGAACAGTTATCCCAAGGATGGCCAGGTACAACAACCTATTCCCTTTGCCTCTAACACTGTGTGAGTTCCTGTTCATGGACGGTATCTTTTTATTGTCATGAGAAAATGCCTAAAACGAACACGAAGCAAAAGTAGATGCACTGACATTGGTTTGTGAACATGCAGATCTCTGTTCTTTTCATGCTCCATAGAGAACTGAGCCTCAGGTCTCTGATTGGTTCAGATTTTGAGTGTTTGCTTTATAGATTTGGTCAAGTGGCAATGATTACATATCCAACTGGCTGACAGCCTGATATCCATCACTGAAGGGAACATTCTGTATGACTACCAGGGGGCGATTCATCTAGGATCCAATTCTCTGGTAAGGATACATTTAAACAAGAAGGAGAGTCACAGAACTCGTTTCACATGCCCAGGATTTACTGCATGTGAGATTAGTGAACTTGATATGTTTTATGAGTATCAATAATACACTTTAGATGTTTGCTGTATTTCGAACAAAATGGAACAATATTAATTCAAACTATAAACAACACTAAAGAAACACAAATGTCTAAGTTTTTGAAATGAGACATGAACAGATTTCCCCCTCCTCACATACCAAAGCAGCGTTTTAGCTAATTTTAATTATAACCAGCTAAATATAGCTCTTATCTTTATAGGCTAGGGATGTGGTTGACATTTTGCTAAATCTTTTTTTTAATAAAAGGTTTATTAATAAGTTATGTTAATTGCTGGAAAAGAAGAAATTAAATGCTTAGACTTTGAGCTGACCTAGTTTAGAGGTCCAAGTCAAAGCGAAAGTTAATGGAAAGCAACTAGGATTGGAAAAACACGGGGTTTGTCGCTGTCTTGGTAATAGCCTGAGATGAGAATGGAGGCGTCACCATGACAGGAGATTTTTGAGAAGTAATTATAGAACTAAAATAGCAATAAAGAGTCTCAGTAAAGAAAATCAATCATAGTTATATGGAGATCACCAAATATGTCACAGTGGAAATATTGTGTTTCAGTCAGTAGCAGCTGGGTTGTCTTTGTTGGGCACCCACAACTGGCAGCTCACCTCATATGAGGGGTCAGAACAGAAATTGGTTGTGTAACCACATCCTTGATTGGCCTGTCTGCCTGGCCTCTGTGTCACCTGCTGTGAATTCCAAGCACTGGCCAGGATCCCCCAGTTTGACCAGATCATGGAGGAAATGAAGATTATGGTTGACCCAAGCAGTCAAGCCACAGGATGTTTACAGCTTTGGCAGTGAGTGAAATGCAAAGGCTGCTATCTGAGGTGTCACTGGAGGTGACAGGCAGACTTAGTGAAAAGGAAGAGTGATGATTTTCTAAACCAATTGCCCCCAAATTCTATGAAACACTTATCTTCATTCATAATTTTAAGCCATTCCTTATGATAAGCTTTTTTTTTCTTCTTTACTTTCTTTCCTTTCTCAGAACAGTGCTCAGGAACAGTGCTTTTGGATGAAATTTAATTTTTCACTTCAATTCTCTGAGGGCCATGGAACATGTACAGTGTATAAAATCATTCCATGCTATTGGGCATTTAAAAAACCTATTGATACAGCATAAATGATAACTCTTCTCCCTTTTATTCCTTACCCACTTGCTAAAAATGAAACATTTGAAAGGAAGTTCATTTAATTTATGAGGTTTTTTCTAATTCCCGTATGTGATACTTAAGTATTGTAGAAAAATCAGATAATACAAATCAGCAAAAGAAAGAGGAAAATAATGATCACTATTAATGAATACCCAGAGGGAACCACTGCATTATAGTCTATATTTTTCATTTATATGTGTGGATGAAAATATAGATTACAAAGCAATGATGTATACATATCTCATATATGCACAGATACGTGTGTCTATCATGTTTTACTACTTTTTAGAGAGCATGCTGTTTTATAATTTCTTTATCATTTTCTGTTCTTTTTAAATTCAATATGTGGACTCATATAACTAAATCACACACTTAGGACATTTCTCTTAGCAACAGGTTCTTATTCTCCATCCCATGTAGCCTAGCCAGATATTCAGCAGGTATGCAGCAGTACAGATGTATCAATTGTTTATAGCCAGGGTCTGTTCTTTTGGGGCTGGGGTACATTCTGATTGTTTGATACCCATGCCATAACAATTGCTAAATAGTTTAATATTACCCCTGCATGTCACAGGAAATCTTAAGATACTAGAAAATACCACACTGCAGTTAGAATTAAGATCTAGGCAGCCAAGCAAAAATCTGCCGTATGCTAGGTGTTCATGGGAGATGCAGATGTGTAGGTCGCTCTGCCACAAAGAGTTTACAGGGTAGTTAAATTATCATGGAAACCCAGGTGGCATAGTGGTTAAGAGCTACGGCTGCTAACCAAAAGGTTGACACTTCGAATCCACCAGGTGCTGCTTAAAAACCCTGTGGGGCAGTTCTACTCTGTCCTATAGGGTTGCTATGAGTCAGAATCGACTTGATGGCAATGAGTTTGGTTTTTTTTTTTTTTGGTATGTGGTCATGACATACAAGCAAGCAAAGATACCTAACAATGCTGCTGCTTGGAATTGATTATGTTAACTAACAAATGAGGAGTTTGGACAGAGAGACACAGAGTTCAGAAGCCTCAAATAGTCAGAGAAGGCTTCACAGAGGAGGTACTATTTGAGACAAGAGGAGAAGGGGAATGCAATTCAAGTGAAGGGTGTTTGGGAAATTGCAAAATTAGTTTTGCTTTTACATCTCTTCTCTGCCCTTTACCTGCTCTGCAAAGGTTTTGATCCTTGAAAATTGTTTCCTGGGTTTCTTTGCCAAATGGCTTCTGGTTAGATTTGACCAATGAGAGACACTGGTTGGAGACTGGAGGGCAGGAGAAGGAGATTACACCTCACCCCGCGCTTCAGTAATGGTCTCTGGCAGTTGCCAGTGTCTCCTGTGTGGCTCTTGTTCTTACTGGGAAACCCCAGTGTGATGGTTAAGGTTATGCGTCAACTTGGCTAGGCCATGATTCTCAGTGGTTTGGCAGATATTATGTAATCATCCTCCATTTTGTGATCTGATGTGAGCAGCCAATCAGTTGAAAGGGGAGTTTCCTTGGAGGTGTGGCCTGCATACAATATATATGGCTGTTCTAGCAAAGCTCACTCTCTTTTGATCCTGCATCCAACTTGTCATCCTCTGACCTCTGGTTCTTGGGACGTGGACAGCAGCCTGTCACCTAACCTGCATATTTTGGATTCATCAGCCCCTGCTACCCTGTGAGTCAAGAGAAGCCTCCAGCCAGCTGTTGACCTATGGATTTGGAACTTGTCAGTCTCCACAATTGTGTGAGCCATTTCCTTGAAATAAATCTCTCTCTATCAGAGGTATAACTAAGGTATGGCATAGGGCATGTGCCCTGGGCACCGCTTGGGGAGGGGTGCAAACGAGCAGTTTCTACTGGCCATTGCAGTTTCCATCGACAGCTGTGAGATCATTCAGCAATTGAAAACTGATTGCCATAGGCACTATTTTCCATAGATAGGCCCCTGCTCTCTATATATTTATATACATGCTTAACAGGTTTTTCTCCTCTAGAGAATCCAGCCTAAGATACTCAGGGTCTCAGCTCCTGTTGAATGGCTTTTCCTTCAAGGTTCCAGCTCCTGCCTGGCACCCCTGGCTCCTGATTCTTGGGCTCTGGCAATATTACCTCCTACCTTTGTTCCTCAGAACTATGGCTGGTACATGCTGCTGGCACTTACTAAGACCTAGATTGTGTTATCTTTCCCCTATTTGCTCTTTTTGTTCTTCCAGTACCTTTATAACTGGTTTCCTGTATTAAATTCCCTCTGTTGAACTCCTGTTTCTCTTTTCCTGGCTGAATCCTGACTGATGCAGTCTATATTAGGAAGTAGAGAAGATAAGGCTAGAAAGATGGTTAGGGACAAATTGGTGAATGACTCTGTTTCTTATCCAGGTAGGCAAACTTGCCTCACCATAAAAGCCTCCAAAAAAGAGTGAGGGAAATATTTTCAGCTGCTGAAAGATTAGTGTTTTACCTCTTGGAGATTTCCAATCATGGCCCAGGATGCCAGGAAAGATGTGGAAGTGATCCAACCTGTTCCTCCTCTTCATCCCATACAACAATAGGCATCCAGAAGAGGAGAAGAGAAGTGTGAAAATGGACTGGAACTCAATTTTTTAGCAGGGCTTTGAATAGGTTCATTCCAGTTCAACACCCTGCTGAGAATTTACATTTCTAACAAGATATACTGAATTTACTGAATTTACATTTCAAACCCAGATATACGGAATCAGAATCTACAGTTTAAAATGATCCCCCAGTGATTCTTATGTATAACTTCCTGGGAACTTGTTAGAAATGCAAATTCTCAGCAGGGGTTTGAATGGAACAAACCAATTGGAAGCCCTGCTTTTTAGTGATGAATCCTGTAATGGAGATAGAAGCATACACCAACCAATGGGAACACTGACCCCTGGGTCTGCCTTGGGAGCTCTGAAAGCCTTCCAGGATCTGATACCTGAACTAAGTCCTAAAGGTATTGGTTTACTATTCCTACGGTAACAAATTACTGAAACAGCGTGGCATAAAACAACACAAATTTATTATATTAAAGTTCTGGAGGTCAGAAGTCTGAAATGGGTCTCACTTTGCTAAAATCAAGGCATTGTCAGGGCTGAATTCCTTCGGAGGCTCTAGTGAAGAATCTATTTCATTGCCTTTTCAAGCTTCTGGAGGTTATGTACATTCTTTGGCTTGTGGCCCTTCCTTCACCTTCAGAGTCAGCATTGTATCATCTTCAAATCTCTGTTTGACTCTCCTGTCTCTTTAACTTTTTAAGGACCCTCGTGATTGCATTGGGCCTACCTGGATAATTCCGGATAATCTTCTCATCTCAAGATCCTTAATTTAATCACATCTACAAAGTCCTTTTTGATATGTAAAGTAGCATTCACAGGTTCCGGGGATTAGGACACCTTTGGGGGACCATTATTCTGCCTACCACAGAAGGCTAGGAGTTTCTCAGGTAAAAGGAAAAATGGGAAATGTATTCTCATTAGATGGAGCAGAATATATCATATTCTAGCCCCTCAGCAGTCAGTCCTCAGAAATTGCCATCACTGTCATTTTTTCCAGCAGAAGGGTACATTCACTGGAACCTCAGAAACATACACTCTACCCCACATCCTTAGGCACTAAGCAAAGAAATTGCTTAAGCTGAAATGCAGGTTATTCTAAAGCTCAGCTGAATACCACACTTTAGCAGGGTAGATAAGACATTGGAGTTGGTGTCTGATGATACCCTTTACTTGCTTCAGCTTTGCCACTAAATAACTATGTGGTCTCAAGAGAGTCATTTATCCTCTTTTAGCTTTAGTTTCCTTCTCTGTAACAGGGGGATAGAGATACCAAACTCATCTAGTTGTTGCTAGGATTCAGGGAGATAATTCCTGGCTGAGTTTCTAGCACACAGCACCCACTTTATTCAAGTGTTGTTGTTGTTAGGTGCCATCAAGTCAGTTCTGACCCATAGCGACCCTATGTACAACAGAATGAAACACTGCCCAGTCCTGCGCCATCCTCACAATTGTTGCTATATCTGAGACATTGTTGGAGCCACTGTGTGAATCCATCTCATTGAGGGTCTTCCTCTTTTTTGCTGACCCTCTACCTTACCAAGCATAATGTCCTTCTCCAGGAATTTGTCCCTCCTGATAACATGTCCAAAGTATGTGAGATGAAGTCTTGCCATCCTTGCTTCTAAGGAGCATTCTGGCTGTACTTCTTCCAAAACAGATTTGTTCGTTCTTCTGGCACTCTATGGTATATTCAGCATTCTTTGCCAACACCATAATTCAAAGGCATCAATTCTTCTTCAGTCTTCTGTATTTATTGTCCAGCTTTCACATGCATATGAGGCAATTGAAAATACCATGGCTTGGGTCAGGCACACCTTGGTCCTTAAAGTGACATCTTTGCTTTTTAACACCTTAAAGAGGTCTTTTGCAGCAGATTTGCCCAATGCAATACATCGTTTGATTTTTTGACTGCTGCTTCCGTGGGGGTTGATTGTGGATCCAAGTAAAATGAAATCCTTGACAGCTTCAGTCTTTTCTCCATTTATCATGATGTTGCTTATTGGTCCAGTTATGAGGATTTTTGTTTTCTTTATGTTGAGATGTAATCCATAATGAAGGCTGTGGTCTTTGATCTTCTTCAGTAAGCAAGGTTGTGTCATCTACACATAGCAGGTTGTTAATGAGTCTTCTGCCAATCCTGATGCCCTCGTCGTGTTCATATAGTCCACCTTCTCAGATTATTTGCTCAGCATACAGATTGAATAAGTATGGTGAAAGGTTACAACCCTGAAGCACACCTTTCCTGATTTTAAACCACACAGTATCCCCTTGTTCTGTTTGAACGACTGCCTCTTGGTCTATATACAGTTTCCTCATGAGCACAATTAAGTGTTCTCGAATTCCCATTCTTTATAATGTTATTCATAATTTGTTATGATCCACACAGTCGAATGCCTTTGCATAGTCAATAAAACACAGGTAAATGCTTTTTTTGGTATTCTCTGCTTTCAGCCATGATCCATCTGACATCAGCAATGGTATCCCTCATTCCACGTCTTATTCTGAATCCAGCTTGAATTTATGGCAGTTCCCTGTTGATATGATATTACAATAGTTTTTTAATTATCTTCAGCAAAGTTTTACTTGTGCGTGATATTAATGATATTGTTCAATATATTTTGCACTTTGTTGGATCACCTATCTTGGGAATGGGAACAAATATGGATCTCTCCCAGTTGGTTGGCCGGGTAGCTGTCTTCCAAATTTCTTAGCATAGACGAGTGAGTGCTTCCAGCATTGCATGTGTTTGTTGAAACATCTCAATTGGTATTCCGTCAATTCCTGAAGCCTTGATTTTGCCAATGCCTTCAGTGCAGCTTGGACTTCTTCCTTCAATACCATCGGTTCTTAATCATATGCTACCACCTGAAATGGTTGAACATCAACCAATTCTTTTTGGTACAGTGACTCTGTGTATTTCTTCCATCTTCTTTTGATGCTTCCTGCGATGTTCAATATTTTGCCCCTAGAATCCTTCAATATTGCAACTCGAGGCCTGAATTTTTTCTGCAGTTCTTTCAACTCGAGAAATGCTGAGCGTGTTCTTCCCTTTTGATTTTCTATCTCCAGGTCTTTGCACATTTCATTATAATACTTACTTTTGTCTTCTTGAGCCATTCTTTGAAATCTTCTGTTCAGCTCTTTCACTTAATCATTTCTTCCATTCGCTTTAGCTACTCTGCCTTCAAGAGCTAGTTTCAGAGTCTCTTCTGACATCCATTTTGGTCTTTTCTTTCTTTCTTGTCTTTTTAATGACCTTTTGCTTTCTTCATATATGATTTCTTGATGTCATTCCACACCTCGTCTGATCTTCAATCATTAGTGTTCAATGCGTCAAATTTATTCTTGAGATGGTCTCTAAATTCAGGGGGGATGTACTTACTTAAGGTCCTACTTTGGTTCTGGTCGACTTATTTTAATTTTCTTCAGCTTCAACTTGAACTTGTATATGAGCAATTGATAATCTGTTGGCCCCTGGCCTTGTTCTGACTGAAGATATTTAGCTTCTCCATCTTCTGTTTCCACAGATGCAGTTGATTTGATTCCTGTGTATTCCATCTGGTAAGGTCCACGTGAAGTCACTGTTTGTTGTTGAAGAAAGGTATTTCCAATGAATAGGTCATTGGTCTTGCAAAATTCTGTCATGTGATCTCCAGCAACATTTCTATCACCAAGTCCTTATTTTCTGATTACTGATCCTTCTTCTGTTTCCAATTTTCACATTTCAATTACCAGTAATTATCAATGCATCTTGATTGCATGTCTGATCAATTTCAGACTGTAGAAAGTTGGTAAAACTCTTCAATTTCTTCATCTTTGGCCTTAGTGGTTGGTGTATAAATTTGAATAATAGTCATATTAACTGGTCTTCCTTGTAGGTGTGTGGGTGTTATCCTATCACTGACAGCGCTGTACTTCAGGATAGATCTTGAAATGCTTTTTTTGATGATGAATGTGATGCCATTCCTCTTCAATTTGTCACTCCCAGCATGATAGACCATATGATTGTCTGATTCAAAATGGCCAATACCAGTCCATTTCAGCTCACTAATGCCTAGAACATCTATCTTCAAGTGTTCCATTTCATTCAAGTAGCCAAGGACAAATCCACCATTTCTGTGTCTGCTGAGCCTGTGGTCTGATAGTCAGTGGACTGAGGCACGAAGGATGGGGCAGAACTAAGGTCAGAAGCACAGAACTGGCAACTTTCTTACAAGAGACAAAATAGCAGAGAGAAGATTGATTTGTGGTTATTTTAGAAATGAAAATACAGCAAGTGGGTCATTCTGAATGAATATTCCCTAAAAGATAGTTTCCCATACAGTCCCAGTTGATTCATTTGCTGTGGCCTGTGTGAATTCCACAGATGTCCGAGCCTGAAGGCATTTGTCTGTCCCTTGTTTTTCCACTAGCAGTAAAAACAGCTAGCATTTAATGAACACATGCTATATACCAAGTGATCCTCCCAATAACCCTTTGAGGAAGGCACTATTATAATGCTTTTTTTTTGCATTTTAGGAGACTGTGGCTTCTATGGTTGAAGTGACTTATGTAAATTCACAAAGCTAGTAAAACAGTCCAGCTGAAAGTTGAACCTAGTTGAACCATGCCCTTAATGACTGCATCATGCTACTAATGTTATCACCTACCCCAAACAAAATCCCCCTCTGTCATTGTGGAAAGAAATCTTAGTCTTTTCTTAGGTCATGGATCATCTCTGTCCAATTCCTGTGCAAGACTCAGTCTTTTCAAGTTCTTCTTAACTTGGCCACTCTTTTAGTTTCTCTTTTCAATTCAGCCCTGCTTCTATACCCAAGCCAAGCTATTATCACTTCCCTGGACCTTGCAGAAACAAAGTTTGAGTTCTTCAGGCAGTACAGGGATAGTGCAAATGGGATTGGCCTTGAAAATAGAATTCTCTCTAACTGTGTGATCTTGGGCTAGAAACTTAACTTCCCTAAGCGCTTGTCTTCTCATCCATAAACTGAAGATACATTGTTGTTTTGAGGATTATTTAAAATATGTACATGTCCACAGAACTTTGTTAATATATGTGCAAGTCCCTAGCCCTTTATAGTATTCATCAAAAATTAATTCCTTTCTTTTATCCTTTGTCTCTACCCAACTATAGTCTCTTCACTCATAGAAGTCTTCAGGAATTTGTTTCAAGAGTCAGATTAACCAAGTTTGAATTCAAACTCTGTCACTTACTTGCTATGAGATCTTGGGCAAGTTGCTTAGCTACTCTGTGCCTCAGTTTCCTAATATGTAAAACTGGAATAATAATATTACCTACTACATAGCGTGGTTGTAAGATTTAAATTACTTATTGCATGTAAAGTGCCTAATAGTGCCTCGCCCATCGGAAGTTTTTAATAAATGTTAGCTATTGTTATTAATCTTCCGTAGGTTATTTTAAATTCCTAAATATCCCCCACTCCCATTGCTGTTCCTTATGAAAGCTTGCTAACGTTACCAAAATAATCATAACAGCCTTTCTGAGTACAATCCAGTTTTCTTAACCTAAATTCCCTCATTTCTAAAATGGGAATTATTATAGCACCTCTTTCATAGTAATATTCATGAAGATTAAGCAATAAAACATGTGAAAACCTTGGCAGTGACTGGTATGGTAAATTTTCAATAAATGCTGCCTATTAATGAATCAAGATTCATTCAGTCAACAAGTTTTCATTAAGCACTTTCTGTACACCAACTGGAGCCCTGGTGGAACAGTGGTTAAGAGCTCAGCTGCTAACCAAAAGGTCAGCAATTCTAATCCACCAGCTACTCCTTAGAAATCCTGTCGGGCAGTTCTACTCTGTCCTATAGGGTCACTATGAGTCAGAAATCCACTCGATGACAGTGGTACACAAGGAAGATTAAATCTCTGTCATTATGGATCTTACATTCTAGTAAGAAATACAGATGTAGCTGTAATTACCATGAAGAAAAATTGAGGGATAGGGCTGTCAGGTAAGTACCTTCCAAGGACTATGAATGAATACAGTGTTGGGGTATGTTGATGAAAAGGCAAAGGAAAGACTGACTTTGTAGATTACAGCCTTGGCATTTCTCCTGGTTGCTGCATTTGAAGCCTGGAATGGCAGATGATCAAAAAGCTGGAGGGTGCCTGACTACAACTTGGCCAACTGTAGCATCATTTGGCAGCAAGCCTCACTGACAATTAACCAAAGGTCGCAGCGAGGCAAATAGAGATAATGTACTTCTCTTTGTGAAGTCTGAGAATGTATCAGACTCTTTAATTTGTTGCCTTTTATGGAAAAACTGGACCAAGTATTTACATTTTTTAAACCTCTTAAGGTTAGTTATTGCCCTTTATTAACCTCTAGCATGAGTACTACTAGATAGCTTCCTAGGGGTTTCATGAAATGTGTGAATCTTTATGGGATCTCATTTATTCTTTGCATGAAACATACTGATGGTGCTTTAAAAAATGTAACTAATAGCTAGCTAATAAACTTATGCTGTAAAGTTGTTTCCTGAGTGGTCGATTTGAGAATAACTGGTCCATAATTCTAGCAGTAGAGTTCCTGGGTAGCGCAAATGGTTAACACACTTGGCTTCTAACCAAAAGGTTGAGGATCCACCCAGAGGTGACTTGGAAGAAAGGCCTGGTGATCTACTTCCATAAGATTACACTAATTGAAAACCCTATGGAAGGTAGTTCTACTTTGACATGCAGGGGATCACCATGAACCAGAATCAGCTCAGTGGCAACTGGTAAATTACAGCACTACTTCTCTACTCATTCCTACAAAAATAGCCTTACTACTAGGTACATTCTACTTTGAATTCATGTGGTCACTGGCTTCTGCCTTCTATTAGAGGTGTTAAATACTTGTGGACGTGCCCACCACTGTAAGTGTCAAAGATGTCCACAAGACCAGAAATAGTTAATGGCACGCAGTATTTAAACTAGATTTGCATTTGATAGCCTCTTTGGGATTTTACAGGAGAAAAGTGCCGACAAAGGAGAGTGACAATGAGGATAAATGATTATCTTGATCAGATTCAGTAGAAACAACTCAACTGGATCACTCTTTTACATCAAGCTTAACTACCAGTCAGATAATGGACTTTGAGGGCTAAGGTGTCACTAAACTGCCATTCAACCCACTCACATCTCACGTATTTAAAATTTCCCACAGAAAATCTCAGCATTTTGCTAGAACAAGAAAGAATAGTGACTTTGAGCTTGACATTTTAGAAAATTAAGTAACAGGGATGCATTGACAGATGAGCAGAAGAGCATGATGAGAATCCATTGGGAGGCGATATTAAGACAGACTTTCAGGCAACTATACAATGAAATCTTGTTAGATATCTGGGTCTCAGTTATTAGGAGGGACAGTAACTAGCAATAATTCAATTTTAAATAACATATGCAATATTTATTGAGTGCTTACTGCCAGAAGAACAAACAAATTAGTTTTAGAAGAAACGCAACCAGAATGCTCCTTAGAAGGGAGGATGGCGAGACTTTGACTTGCTTACTTTGGACACATCATCAGGAAAGACCAGTCATTAGAAAAGAACATCATGTTTGGTAAAGTAGAGGGCCAATGAAAATGAGGGAAACCCTCAATGAGATGGATTGACACAATAGCCACAACAATGAACTCAAACATACCAACAATCATGAAGATGATGCAGGACTGGGCAACATTTCATTCTGTTATACATAAGGTTGCCATGAGTCAGAGCCAACTAGACGGCAGCTAACAACAACAACAACAATTCTGTGCCAGGCACTAGACTAGGTACTTTGGAAATAGTGGGGGATACTAGCCTTGTCCTATAGGAGCTCTCCACCCAGAGGAAGAGACAGATATGTAATTTAGTACAATAAGTACTATGATAGAAAAACAGGGCACTGTGGGAACACATATAGGGCGTTGGCTAAGCTGATTCTCAGTGAGCAGGCTTTAGTGAAGGAAGGGATAAGTTACGGGAGAATCAAAATCTGGAGACCTGGCTTAATATCTAATTGGCTCCAGAGTAATGGTTACAAGTTGAACCATCCTGAGCTAGTGGTCATATGTATTTATACTCACAACTTCCCTCTGTTATGCCAAACATTTCTCTTTCTGTGAATGATCAAATGATTTTTTTGCTTATACAGAAAACGTCTTTGATGAACTTCCTTGCCTATGCTTTTAATTGTTAAAATCTATATCTTTATCTATTTAATGTTTTTGGCTGAGCCATTTGAAAGTAAGTTGCAGACATCATGATATAGCACCTCTAAATAATTAGGTATGCATTTTCTAAGAATAAGCACATTCTCCCATTCTCATAATTATACCATTAATGTATATAAATTACAATAATTCCCGTATCATCTAATACACAATCTATTAAAATTCCCCTAATTGTTCCAAAAAATGTACTTTATAACTATTTTTCAAACCTAGGTTCAGTACAGAGCCACGCATTGTACTGTTGTTACATTACATACATTTTGTTGTTATGTCTGTTAACTTTCTTTTTATCTAGAAGAGTCCTTTTCTTTATGTTTTCTTTCCATGATATTGACTTACTACAAAGATCAGGAATATTGTCCTTTAGAATCAATCAGCTTTTGGATTTGCCTGATTTTTTTTCCTGTGACATCATTGAACTTATTCCTCTATCCCTTGTAGTTCTGAAAACTGGAATTTAGAACAAAGCTTACTGGATTCAGATTAAACATTTTTTGTAGGACTGCTTCATAGGTCCCCCACGTGTCTGTCAGTTTGTTGTACTGTGGGGGCTTGCATGTTGCTGTGAGGCTGGAAGTTATGCCATCAGAATTCATATACCAGCAGGGTCACCCATGGTGGACAGGTTTCAGCTGAGCTTCCAGAATAGGACTGACATGGAAAAAGGACCTGGGAGTCTACTTCTGAAAAAAAAAAAACTAGCCAGTGAAAATCTTATGAATAGCAGCGAAACACTGACAGATATATTGCCGGAAGATGAGCCCCTCAGGTGGGAAGGCACTCAAAATATGACTGGGGAAGAGCTGCCTCCTCAGAGTAGTTGTTGTTAGGTGCCGTTGAGTTGGTTCAGATTCGTAGTAACACTGTAGGACAGAGTAGAACTGCCTCATAGGGTTTTCAAGGAGCAGCCGGTGGATTTGAACTGCCAACCTTGCTATGCTGAGAATGAGAAATTGAAGAGGAACAGCATCGCGTTCATCGTCAAGAAGTACAAGTCAAGATTTATCCTGAAGTACAGCACTGTCAGTGAGAGGAAAATATCCATATGCCTACGAGGAAGACCAGTTAATACAACTATTATTCAAATTTACACACCAATCACTAAGGCCAAAGATGAAGAAACTGACGATTTCTTCTGCAGTCCGAAATTGATCAGACATGCAATCAAGATGCATTGATAATTACTGGTGATTGGAATGTGAAAGTTGGAAACAAAGAAGGAATGGTAGTTGGAAAATATGGCCCTGGTGCTAGAAACAGTGCTGGAGATCACATGATAGAATTTTGCAAGACCAAAGACTTCTTCATTTCAAATACCTTCTTTCAACAACATAAATGGCGAGGACCTCACCAGATGGAATAGACAGGAATCAAGTAGACTACGCCTGCGGAAACAGACGATGGAAAAGCTCAACATCATCAGTCAGAACAAGGTCAGGGGCCAACTGTGGAACAGACCATCAATTGCTCATCTGCTAGTTCAAGCTGAATTTGAAGAAAATTAGAACAAGTCCATGAGAGCCAAAGTATGACCTTGAGTATATCCCACCTGAATTTAGAGACCATCTCAAGAATAAATTTGACGCGTTGAGCACTAATGACCAAAGACCAGACGAGTTGTGGAATGACATCAAGGACATGAAGAAAGCAAGAGGTCATTAAAAAGACAGGAAAGAAAGAAAATACCAAAATGGATGTCAGAAGAGACTCTGAAACTTGCTCTTGAACATTGAATAGCTAAAGCAAAAGGAAGAAATGATGAAGTAAAAGAGCTGAACAGAAGATTTGAAAGGGTGGCTCGAGAAGACAAAGTAAAGTATTATAATGAAATATGCAAAGACCTGGAGATAGAAAATCAAAAGGGAAGAACACACTTGGCATTTCTAGAGTTGAAAGAACAAGAAAAAATTCTAGCCTCGAGTTGCAATATTGAAGGATTCTATGGGGAAAACACTAAATGATGGCGGAAGCATGAAAAGTAGATGGAAGGAATATACAGAGTCATTGTGCCAAAAAGAACTGGTTGATTTACATTCAGCCATTTCAGGAGGTAGCATATGATCAAGAACCAATGGTACTGAAGGAAGAGGTGCAAGCTGCACTGAAAGCATTGGCAAAAAACAAGGCTCCAGGAATTGATGGAACACCAATTGAGATGTTTCAACAAAGGGATGCAGCACTGGAGGTACTCATTCATATATGCCAAGAAATTTTGAAGACAGCTAGCTGCCTGGCCAACCAACCAGAAGAGATCCATATTTGTGCTCATTCCAAAGAAAGGTGCTCCAACAGAATGTGGAAATTATTGAACAATATCATTAATATCACACACAAGTAAAATTTTGCTGAAGATCATTCAAAAAGAGGTTGCAGCAGTACATCGACAGGGAATTGCCAGAAATTCAAGCTAGATTCAGAAGAGGGCTTGGAACAAGGGATATAATTGCTGATGTCAGGTGGATCCCGGCTGAAAGCAGAGAATACCAGAAAGATGTTTACCTGTGTTTTATTGACTATGCAAAGGCATTTGACTGTGTGGATCATAACAAATTATGGATAACACTGCAAAGAATGGGAATTCTGGAACACTTAATTGTGCTCATGAAGAACCTGTACATAGATCAAGAAGCAGTTGTTCGAACAGAACAAGGGGATATTGCTTGGTTTAAAATCAGGAAAAGTGTGCATCAGGGTTGTAACCTTTCAACATACTTATTCAATCTGTATGCTGAGCAAATAATCCAAGAAGCTGGACTATATGAAGAAGAATGTGGCATCAGGATTGGAGGAAGACTCATTAACAATCTGCGATATGCAGATGACACAACCTTACTTGCTGAAAATGAAGAGGACTTGAAGCACTTCCTGATGAAGATCTAAGCCCCCAGCCTTCAGTAGAGATTACACTTCAACATAAAGAAAACAGAAATCCTCACAACTGGACCAATAAGCAACATCATGATTAATGAAGAAAAGATTTAAATTGTCAAGGATTTCATTTTACCTGGATCCACATTCAACGCCCATGGAAACAGTGGTCAAGAAATCAAAGACGCATTGCACAGGGCAAATCTGCTGTAAAACATGTCTTTAAAATGTTAAAAAGCAAAGTTGTTGCTTTAAGGCCTAACGCACACCTGACCCAATCCATGGTGTTTTCAATTGCCTCATATGCATGTGAAAGCTGGACAATGAATAAGGAAGACTGAAGAAGAACTGATGTCTTTGAATTATGGTTTTGGCAAAGGATATTGAATATACCATGGACTACCAGAAGAACAAACAAATCTGTCTTGAAAGAAGTACAGTCAGTATACTCATTAGAAGCAAGGATGGCATCTTTGGTGAAGGGTAAGACATTACACAATACTGGGGAAGTCAGCACAGCTTGTCCAAGGTAAGGTCATGGAAGCTCCATAGACACATCTAAACTCCCTGAGGGACTGAATTACTGGGCTGAGGGCTGTAGGGACCATGGTCTCAGGGAACATCTAGTTCAACTGGTGTAACATAGTTTATAAAGAAGATGTTCTACATTCTACTTTGGTGAGTAGCTTCTGGGGTCTTAAAAGCTTGTGTGTGGCCATCCAAGATACTCCACTCGTCTCAGCCCATCTGGAGAAAGAGAGAATGAAGAAAACTAAAGACACAAGGGAAAGATTAGTCCAAAGGACTAATGGACCACAACTACCATAGCCTCCACCAGACCGAGTCCAACACTACTGTATGCTGCCTGGCTACCACCACTGTCTGCTCTGACAGGGATCACAATAAAGGGTCCTGGACAGAGCTGGAGAAAAATGTAGACAAAATTCTAACTCCCAAAAAAGACCAGACTTACTGGCCTGACAAAGACTGGAGAAACCCTGAGAGTATGGCTCCTGGACACCCTTTTAGCTCCGTAAGGAAGTCACTCCTGAGGGTCACCCTTTAGCCAAAGATTAGACAGGCCCATAAAACAAAACAAGACTAAATGGGCACACCAGCCCAGGGGCAAGGACTAGAAGACAGGAGGTGACATGAAAGCTGGTAATGAGGAACCCAAAGTCGAGAAGGGCAGAGTGTTGACATGTCTTGGGGTTGGCAAGAAATGTCGCAAAATAATATGTGTATTATTTTTTTAAATGAGAAACTAGTTTGCTCTAAATCTTCATCTAAAGTACAAAAAAAAAAAAAAAAAGCAAGGATGGTGAGACTTCGTCTCATATACTTAGGACATGTTATCAGGAGGGACCAGGCCCTGGAGAAGGACATCATGCTTGGTAAAGTAGAGGGTCAGAGAAAAAGAGGAAGACCCTCAATAAGATGGATTGACACAATGGCTACAACAATGGGCTCAAGCATAACAATGACTGAGAGAATGGTGTAGGGTTGGTCAGTGTTTCATTCTGTTGTACCTAGTGTCGCCATGAGTCAGAACCAGCTCGATGGCACCTAATAACATCAGCTTCATAGGTTATATTGTGATGTTGTGTATTGCATCACATTGAAGGAAACACAATAAGTGATTGATTCAGTATGAGTGGGTCACTGGATTAAGGTGATGATTGGGTAAATGTGATGACTGTTAGCTTGCTCTGTTGAAAAGTTCACCTTGTTTTCTTTTGTAACTAGCAAGTAAAATGTGAGGGTAATATTTTGGTCCTATGTGAATATCCAGCTCACCATCAACCTCTCTCAAAATCTTTAGTTTTCCTTCATGATCTTTACCCATATTAATTACTTCATTGGGGGTTCCATTCCAGCTTACCCTGAAGTGCTTTTGCTGATTTTTTAAATTAGTTCAAGGGCTTATGAACTCACTGTATCTGATTATATATCCATGAAATTAAATAGGTTTTCCATTTAAGAAATCAGCCAACCATATCTTCTCATCATTATTGATTGCACTATTTCAGTGGCATTCAGTCAAAGTACAGTCACTAGGTGATTATAGATAGTAGTCTGAGTCAGTACTTTGGGGGTATAGTTTTCAAGAAGGAGCCCTGCTGGTGCAACAGTTAAGCACTAGGCTGCTAACCGGAAGGTGTGTAGTTTGAACTCACCCAATGGCTCCACGGGAGAAAGACCTGGCGATCTACTCCCATAAAGACTATAGCCTAGAAAACCCTATGGGGGCAGTTCTAATCTGCCACATGGACTCACCGTGAGTCGAAATCAACTTGGTGGCAACTAGCAACAATGACAACAATAATTTTCAATAAGAAATATTAGGATGGAAGTAGGATCAAGAAGTCAAAAGGCAGGAATTGCCAGTGCTTGAAAGGTTACTGAGACAAGGAATGTGGCAGGAGGAACAAGCTAAGACTGTAGGTCAGAACTAGACTATAGTGAGACTTCATGCTGTGTCTGAGAGTGTGGGCAGGCCATGTGTCACAAACTCCAATGCCTACAGAGGCTGAGAGGTAAAGGGAGTGAAGGAGACCAGGCATAAGGAACAAAAAGGAGTGCTGGGGCCTGTGAAAGAAATATAATTCTCATTTCCTGTCTAAAAAGAGCTTCTCCTATTAAGCAACAGCTAATTGCAATGTGGAAATTGGATCTAATATCGCCAGATCTTTTGATATCGCAAGAGAAACTGGAAATCTGAATTATAAAGTAAAACAAATTGTTTTTAAAAAGGGGAACAATTAATTCAAATAGTAAATTAAAAATAATATATAGTGTAACAAATCTGCCCTTGGACCTGATTTGGTTTGTGGGCCATCATTTTGCAAAGTTTAGTCTGAAAATCCTTATATCTGTCTTTAGTAAAGTCAGAAACTTAAGTATATATGTTGGGGTTCAGTGATGTCTACTTTGTGTAGAGGAAGGATGCAGAGCCCAGGAACCAGGTAGTGCCTCATGCCCAGGGATACTTTTTGAACCAACTCAGATCTGAATATAGTGCTTTATGCTTATTTATACAGCCTGTCTCCTAATTTGATTTTAAGTTCTTCTTGTGTAGGTACCTGTCTTCATGTCTGCAGTTTCTTGTACAATACCCTCCACACACTAGTTACTTATTAAAGGGATGTTGACAATGATGATGATGGTGCTGTTGGTTTCTACCTAATAAAAATCAAGCCAAGTTATTTCAAGTTTTTTTTTTCTCATCATTGGTAAATAAGAGTGGTAAATTATCGACATACAATAAAACACTGCAGAGTTAATCCATGAACTGATTTTGCCATTTAAAGTTATTTTCAACAAAGCATTCATAAAATTCATGGTTGCAGCTGTTCCACATTATTATGTTCCCTCTTGCAAATTTTCTTAACAAAAAGCCATTTCTCATTTTTATGTTGTAATGTTTGAGAAAGTAATGAATGATTAAGGTAATCGGAAATACATGAAGTTGGGAAGAAGCCACATGCAAATGTATTTTTAGTCACATTTGAAGAGTAGGACTTAAATGATAATGCACTAACTCTATCAGAATATCAGGGAAATTTATATTGTCTGCCTGGTCTAACTCCATTTTCTGGAAAAATAAGTTCTTAAATATGTCACATCTGTCACCCGACTTCCGAAGTCACAAATCTAGCCTAAAAATAGGAATTTTTTCTTTGTTCCATTTTCTCCCAAGCATTCTCTTATCTCTCTCTCTAATTTAAAGACAGAAGGGCATAAAAAGAGGAGTCTAAATGTAGATGCTAAAGGCAAATTATATATTTTACAACTTCGGCTAGGAATGACTCTATTTAAGTGAGTCACTCATTAACTCAAAGGAGTGAATTTTTAATGGTGGCACTTCAGCAGATATATTTTTCATTAGTAATTCCATTCACTAAATGTCTTCTATGTGCCAAGCATTGTAATAGGTGCTTTAAGTACCAGGTCCCAGATTATTGTCTCTAATTTTCACTACAACCTGGCAAGAAAAGTAGTATTAGCCCTACGTTACAGATGAGGACACTGAGGCTAACAGTTTACATAACTTGTCCAGTGCCACATATCTAGTAAGTGGTGAAGCTGGGATTAGTACATGGATCTGCTCCAAAGCCTGTGTTGTTACGTTATGCCATGTTGCCTCCTTCCATTGTTATATAACAGTACTGAAGAAAATAGGGACTATATATCCATGTAATATAGTAATGTAGTCCTTAACCTCCAATCAAAATGTATGTTTTGCCTTGAGAATTCTAAATATATAACCATAATATCCTCAGATCCCAATAGTTTGAAAAAAGAAATGCAGAATCCTTTCTTTTGCACTGATGTTTGTTGGTTAACTAAATGGTTCTCCATTTGTTGTTTTAATGGGAAATAGATTGGAGGCAGAAGCATTTAACCACTGTCCTGGCGCAAGGGGGATCTCAAACTGGTTCCCTTCAGTTCACATGTATATGTGTAAGAGTTTCTTTTAAATACTACCACCATGCCACCCCCCTTCTCTTGGGTTTCTGGGTGTCCTTGGACACTGTAAAGGATGCTACCCATGTTGAGTAGTCTGGTGATCAGACACTTGGTAGTTGCTGGGTGAGGTGCTGACTGTTATTCAAAAGAAGTTTTCAAGAGATACAGAGAAGGACTATCTTGTGTGTGGGTAACAGATTGTGCTTGCTAAAGTAAAGTCTGAACAGAATTGTCCTATGGGGCTCCTAGACACTGAATAATGCTCCTCATAGTAGGTAGCCCTTTGCAGTTCAATCCCTCAGTACTGGTCTGGAACATTCAGATCCCGCCTTCTCCCTCTCTACCCAACTGACCTGTCCATTCACATCACCAACATTTGTCTCATCTCCCCCTAGCCTAGGAATTTTCTTTTGGCTCTTAGAGGGTAATCCACATTCCTCAAACCTCTGATCTCACTTGTGATGCTTCTCCTCAAACTCCTATCTATGCCTAGAGTCTTCTCTCTTCCCTAAGCTCTCTGGAGACAAAGTGTAGGTTTTGTTTCTGTTTTCTTTTCCTGTCACATCTCTCGTATGAAACAATGACCACAGACCTGCCTAGCTGCTTGAAGCATGTGGGGTGGCCTGGTGGTACAGAACTACTGGAAGAAAGAAACAAAGGTTACAATCTCAAAATATTATCTTGCCACATATCTATATTCTTACCTATCATTCGAGAGAGGCTAGGAAGGCCTACCTTTCTTTGATCACTTGTATCTACATTCTATAGTGCATTCATTTCTTCAGGTTAATCACTTCTGTATTGCCCTTTCTAGATAGTCTATACTAAAAATTAAAGATTAACATTCTGCTGAATGAAAGATGCCAGGCAAAAAAAAAAAAAAAAAGAACATAATGTATGATTTCATTTATAAGAAGTTCTAAAACAGGCAAAATTAATCTGTGGTAATAACAAATCAATGGTTGTCTTGTGTGAGAGAATGACTGGGAAGGGGCACCAGGGAGCTTTTTGGGGTGATGACAATGCCCTGTGTCTTGATAGAGGTGTTAGTTACACAGATTTATACATTTGTCAAAGCTTAGAGAACTGTACACTTTACCATATATAAATTATACCTCAATAAAAAATAAAAAAAAAAACACTGACAGGGCAACATTAATAGCTTAGTGTGAATTAATTGAATCATTTACTCATACAAATCATCTAAAACTAAAGTAACCTCTTATTCCCAGAAAAATCTTTTTTACAGCAAGTCCGATAGATGATTTTCAGAGTTAACTTGGACATTTCTAGAGATTGAGAAGTCATCACCATGAGGTATATGTATATAATAGTTGCACAATTCTATTGTTTTTAATTTCAAATATGTATATTTAAAATACAATAATAACAATTACTGAGTGCTTGCCGAGTACCAGATATTGTTCTAACAGCATAGTTGAGATGTGTCTATTTTTGTACTTTTCATAAAAAGTGGAATCATATTGGAAAGGGAAAAAGTAAAACTGTCTTTTAGGAAACCATAAAGAATCTACAAAAAAAGTACTAGAACTAATAATTGAGTATAGCATGGGTACAGGATTCAAGTTCAATACACAAAAAGTAATTGTTCCAAAACAGAGAAAGCTCATTTGTGCTGTTAAAAAAGTTCTAATACTTTTTAAAATGTATTTCTTCTTCTTCTTCTTCTTTCTTTCTTATATTATTATACCTCAGGCCCAATGTTTAATAGAAGTGGTAAACACAGACATCCTTACCTTGCTTTCAACAAAAGTTGGGAAAGCATTCAATCTTCACCGTTAAATATAATGTTAGCTGTCAGTTTTTTGTAGATGCCGTTTACCACATTGAGGAAGTTCCCTTCTTTTCCTAGTACAATGAGAATTTTTATAACGAATGGGTGTTGAGTTTTTGTCAAATACTTTTTCTGCATCTATTGGGATGAGCACATGGTTTTCCTTCTTTAGTGTGTTCATATAGTGAGTTACATTGATTGATTTACAAACACTGAACCAGCCTTGCAATCCTGGGATAAGCCCCATTTGGTCATGATGCATTAATCCCTTTACATATTGCTGGATTCAATTTACCAGTATTTATTAAGATTTTTTTTTCTATGTTCATGAGGGATATTAGTGCATAGGTTTCTTTTTATTTTTATTTTTATAAGGTTTTAGTCTAGTTTTGGTACAAGGATAATGCTGGCCTCATACAATGAGTTGAAGAGTGTTCTCTCTAGTTTCTGCAAGTATTTCTGTAAGATTGCTATTATGTATTTTTTAAATTTTTGATAGAATTCACCAGGGAAGCCACTTAGGCTTGGAATTTTCTTTGTGTGAAAATTCTCAATACAAAATCAATTTCTTTAATAGTTATGTGGTTATTCAGATTTTCTATTTCTTCTTGTGTCAGTTTTCATAATAGGTGTCATTGAAGGAATTTATTCATTTTATCTAATTGTTAAATTTACTGGTATAAAGTTATTGTTATTATTCCGGAATTACCCTATTAACGTCTGTAGGATTTCAGTAACATTGCCTCTTTCATTCTAATATTGATAATTTGTTTTATTTTTTGTGATTCATTTGAGACTTCTTTTTAAGCATTGTTAGTGTGAGTCAAGTGAGTATGCTTTATTCTATGTCTAGTTTAATGCTACTACTAAGGTGTGACCCTTTTTCCGTCTCTACTGAATACTCTTAGTGCTCAAGGAGGTCCTCAATGCTAGCTCAGGGGTCAGCAAACTATAACTTGTGAGCCAAATTCAGTCCATGGGCTGTTTCTGAACAGATTGAAAACTAAAAATTATTTTTATGTTTTTTAAGGATAGTTTAAAAAAAAAGGTCATCTGGCAGAGGCTATCCAGCCCTTTAATGAAAAGGTTTGTTGACCCCTGCTAGCTGATGAAAGCTAGAATATTTTCCAATCATGTGTAAGCTCTAAGAATTGTTAGGCTTACAATTGCCGTAAGGTTGTTCCTTGCTCGCCTCATGATGTCTTACCATATGTATGCACAGATTTCTATTCAGCCAGACTTAAAAGGACCCCTATGCAGATTTCTGGGATACATCTTATTATTTCCCTCTTCTTAAGGATGTCTGACTTGCACTGCCTATTGTCCCATGTATGAAATGGTTGTTTCACTTTTTTTTTATTACTGTGCTTTACGTGAAGGTTTACAGGCTGAATTAGTTTCTCATCCCAAAATTTACACACAGCTTGTTTTGTGACATTGGTTGCAATCCCTGCAATGTGTCAGCACTCTCCACCTTTCCCTTTACACCCCGTGTACCCTGTGTCCATTTGTCCAGTTATCCTGTCCCTTCCTGCCTTCTTGTCTTTCCTTTTGGGCAGATGTTGCCCATTTGGGCTTGTGTGCTTGATTGAACTAAGAAGCACATTCTTCGCATGTGTTATTATTTGTTTTATAGACCTGTCTAATCTTAGGCTGAAAGGTAGACTTCAGGAATGGCTTCAGTTGTGAGTTAGCAGGGTATCCGGGGGCCATAGTCTCTGGGGTTCCTCCAGTCTCTGTCAGACCATTAAGTCTGCTCACTTTTTTTGTGAATTTGAATTTTGTTCTACAGTTTTCTCCTGCTCTGTCCAGGACCCTCTATTGTAATCCATGTCACAGCTGTTGGTGGTGGTAGCCAGGTACTCTCTAGTTCTTCAAGGTCAGACTGGCGAAGGCTGTGGTTCTTGTGGTCCATTAGTCCTTTGGACTAATATTTTCCTTGTGTCTTTGGTTTTCTTCATTCTCCTTTGCTCTGGATGGCATGGGACCAGTAGATGTATCTTAAATGGCTGCTCGCAAGCTTTATAAGACCCCAGACGCTGCTCATCAAAGTAGAATGTAGAACATTTTCTTTATGAACTATGAAATGCCAGTTGAACTAGACGTCCCCTGAGGCAATGGTCCCCAGCCCTGAGCCCCACTAACTCTATCCTTCAAGGTGTTTGGATGTGTCTAGGAAGCTTCTATGACTTTGCCTTGGTCAAGTTGTGCTGACTTTCCCTATATTGTGTGTTGTCTTTCCCTTTACCAAAGTTAACACTTGTCTACTATCTAGTTACTGATTTCCCTCCCTACCACTCCCCAACCTCATAACCAATAAAGATTTTTTTTTCTGTATGTAAATCTTTTCTTGGGTTGTTATAATAGTGGTCACATATAATATTTGTCGTTTTGTAATTGAGTTATTTCACTCAGGATAATGCCCTCCAGATTCATCCATGTTGTGGAATGTTTCATGGATTCATCATTATTCTTTATTTTTGCATAGTATTCCATTACGTGTATGTACTATAATTTGTTTATCCATTCATATGTTGATAGGCACTTAGGTTGTTTCCATTTTTTGCTATTGTGAATAATGCTGTAATGAACATGGGTATGTACATGTCTATTCATGTGATGTCTCTTTTTTTTTTTTTTGTACTTCAGGTGAAGGTTTACAGAACAAATAGTTTCTCATTAAACAGTAGTACACATATTGGTTAATAACCCCGCAACATGTCAACCCTCTCCCTTCTTGACCTTTTTTTTTTTTTT